>NW_026526707.1:0-88542 GCF_024362965.1 Panthera pardus
CAGCTGCCCAGAGGATTCCGGAGGCCTCCTCGACCAGGGGCCCAATCACGTGTGTGGCCTTGGCAGCCAAAGACGGATCCTGACCGGCACGGTCCCTTGTGCCCTCCACTCAGCCCTTCGGGGAGAACACTGCCCTGCTGTGGGTTGGGCGCCTGGAGCCTCCTGGGACCTAACCCTAACCCTAACCGTACCCCGAACCGGGACCCTCCACCGCAACGTAAGCCTGCCTCGAACCCTAACCCTGCAATGGAGCCGCCTTCTGGCATGGGCCCTCACTTCAGCCCTCGAGGGAGATCACGAGACTGGAGTCGATTCAGCCCTGGCGACGTCCCTGGACCAAACCCTAACCCTAGCTAAGGCTCCGCTCCCCATGGGGACCCCATGCCAAAGTCTGACAAGACCACGCGCCTGGGGTCCAGAGGCGGTGCAGGCTGACTCGGCATGGAAGCTGCAAGCTCACCATGTGGTTTCCCAGGCCCGTGTGCAGCTGACCGAGAGGATTCCGGAGGCCTCCTCGAACAGGGGCCGATCGACGTGTGTGGCCTTGGCAGCCAAAGACGGATCCTGACCGGCACGGTCCCTTGTGCCCTCAACTCAGGCCTTCGGGAAGACCACTGCCCTGCTGTGGGTTCGGCGCCTGGAGCCTCCTGGGACCTAACCCTACACCCTAACCCCACACCGAACGGGGACCCTCCACCGAAACCTAAGCCGGCCTCGACCCCTAACCCTGCACTTGAGCCGCCTTGCTGCATGGGCCCTCACTTCAGCCCTCGAGGGAGATCACGAGACCGGAGTCGCTTCGGCCCTGGCCACGTCCCTGGACCGAACCCTAACCCTAGCTAAGGCTCTCTCCCCAAGAGGACCCAATGCCAACGTCTGACAACACCACGCGCCTGGGGTCCGGAAGAGGTGCAGGCTGACTCGGCATGGAACCTGGAAGCTCACCATGTCGTTTCCCAGGCCCGGCTGCAGCTGCCCAGAGGATTCCGGAGGCCTCCTCGACCAGGGGCCCAATCACGTGTGTGGCCTTGGCAGCCAAAGACGGATCCTGACCGGCACGGTCCCCTTGTGCCCTCCACTCAGCCCTTCGGGGAGAACACTGCCCTGCTGTGGGTTGGGCGCCTGGAGCCTCCTGGGACCTAACCCTAACCCTAACCGTACCCCGAACCGGGACCCTCCACCGCAACGTAAGCCTGCCTCGAACCCTAACCCTGCAATGGAGCCGCCTTCTGGCATGGGCCCTCACTTCAGCCCTCGAGGGAGATCACGAGACTGGAGTCGATTCAGCCCTGGCGACGTCCCTGGACCAAACCCTAACCCTAGCTAAGGCTCGCTCCCCATGGGGACCCCATGCCAAAGTCTGACAAGACCACGCGCCTGGGGTCCAGAGGCGGTGCAGGCTGACTCGGCATGGAAGCTGCAAGCTCACCATGTGGTTTCCCAGGCCCGTGTGCAGCTGACCGAGAGGATTCCGGAGGCCTCCTCGAACAGGGGCCGATCGACGTCTGTGGCCTTGGCAGCCAAAGACGGATCCTGACCGGCACGGTCCCTTGTGCCCTCAACTCAGGCCTTCGGGAAGACCACTGCCCTGCTGTGGGTTCGGCGCCTGGAGCCTCCTGGGACCTAACCCTAACCCTAACCCCACACCGAAACGGGGACCCTCCACCGAAACCTAAGCCGGCCTCGACCACTAACCCTGCACTTGAGCCGCCTTGCTGCATGGGCCCCTCACTTCAGCCCTCGAGGGAGATCACGAGACCGGAGTCGCTTCGGCCCTGGCCACGTCCCTGGACCGAACCCTAACCCTAGCTAAGGCTCTCTCCCCAAGAGGACCCAATGCCAACGTCTGACAACACCACGCGCCTGGGGTCCGGAAGAGGTGCAGGCTGACTCGGCATGGAACCTGGAAGCTCACCATGTCGTTTCCCAGGCCCGGCTGCAGCTGCCCAGAGGATTCCGGAGGCCTCCTCGACCAGGGGCCCAATCACGTGTGTGGCCTTGGCAGCCAAAGACGGATCCTGACCGGCACGGTCCCTTGTGCCCTCCACTCAGCCCTTCGGGGAGAACACTGCCCTGCTGTGGGTTGGGCGCCTGGAGCCTCCTGGGACCTAACCCTAACCCTAACCGTACCCCCGAACGGGACCCTCCACCGCAACGTAAGCCTGCCTCGAACCCTAACCCTGCAATGGAGCCGCCTTCTGGCATGGGCCCTCACTTCAGCCCTCGAGGGAGATCACGAGACTGGAGTCGATTCAGCCCTGGCGACGTCCCTGGACCAAACCCTAACCCTAGCTAAGGCTCGCTCCCCATGGGGACCCCATGCCAAAGTCTGACAAGACCACGCGCCTGGGGTCCAGAGGCGGTGCAGGCTGACTCGGCATGGAAGCTGCAAGCTCACCATGTGGTTTCCCAGGCCCGTGTGCAGCTGACCGAGAGGATTCCGGAGGCCTCCTCGAACAGGGGCCGATCGACGTGTGTGGCCTTGGCAGCCAAAGACGGATCCTGACGGCACGGTCCCTTGTGCCCTCAACTGAGGCCTTCGGGAAGACCACTGCCCTGCTGTGGGTTCGGCGCCTGGAGCCTCCTGGGACCTAACCCTAACCCTAACCCCACACCGAACGGGGACCCTCCACCGAAACCTAAGCCGGCCTCGACCCCTAACCCTGCACTTGAGCCGCCTTGCTGCATGGGCCCTCACTTCAGCCCTCGAGGGAGATCACGAGACCGGAGTCGCTTCGGCCCTGGCCACGTCCCTGGACCGAACCCTAACCCTAGCTAAGGCTCTCTCCCCAAGAGGACCCAATGCCAACGTCTGACAACACCACGCGCCTGGGGTCCGGAAGAGGTGCAGGCTGACTCGGCATGGAACCTGGAAGCTCACCATGTCGTTTCCCAGGCCCGGCTGCAGCTGCCCAGAGGATTCCGGAGGCCTCCTCGACCAGGGGCCCAATCACGTGTGTGGCCTTGGCAGCCAAAGACGGATCCTGACCGGCACGGTCCCTTGTGCCCTCCACTCAGCCCTTCGGGGAGAACACTGCCCTGCTGTGGGTTGGGCGCCTGGAGCCTCCTGGGACCTAACCATAACCCTAACCGTACCCCGAACCGGGACCCTCCACCGCAACGTAAGCCTGCCTCGAACCCTAACCCTGCAATGGAGCCGCCTTCTGGCATGGGCCCTCACTTCAGCCCTCGAGGGAGATCACGAGACTGGAGTCGATTCAGCCCTGGCGACGTCCCTGGACCAAACCCTAACCCTAGCTAAGGCTCGCTCCCCATGGGGACCCCATGCCAAAGTCTGACAAGACCACGCGCCTGGGGTCCAGAGGCGGTGCAGGCTGACTCGGCATGGAAGCTGCAAGCTCACCATGTGGTTTCCCAGGCCCGTGTGCAGCTGACCGAGAGGATTCCGGAGGCCTCCTCGAACAGGGGCCGATCGACGTGTGTGGCCTTGGCAGCCAAAGACGGATCCTGACCGGCACGGTCCCTTGTGCCCTCAACTCAGGCCTTCGGGAAGACCACTGCCCTGCTGTGGGTTCGGCGCCTGGAGCCTCCTGGGACCTAACCCTAACCCTAACCCCACACCGAACGGGGACCCTCCACCGAAACCTAAGCCGGCCTCGACCCCTAACCCTGCACTTGAGCCGCCTTGCTGCATGGGCCCTCACTTCAGCCCTCGAGGGAGATCACGAGACCGGAGTCGCTTCGGCCCTGGCCACGTCCCTGGACCGAACCCTAACCCTAGCTAAGGCTCTCTCCCCCAAGAGGACCCAATGCCAACGTCTGACAACACCACGCGCCTGGGGTCCGGAAGAGGTGCAGGCTGACTCGGCATGGAACCTGGAAGCTCACCATGTCGTTTCCCAGGCCCGGCTGCAGCTGCCCAGAGGATTCCGGAGGCCTCCTCGACCAGGGGCCCAATCACGTGTGTGGCCTTGGCAGCCAAAGACGGATCCTGACCGGCACGGTCCCTTGTGCCCTCCACTCAGCCCTTCGGGGAGAACACTGCCCTGCTGTGGGTTGGGCGCCTGGAGCCTCCTGGGACCTAACCCTAACCCTAACCGTACCCCGAACCGGGACCCTCCACCGCAACGTAAGCCTGCCTCGAACCCTAACCCTGCAATGGAGCCGCCTTCTGGCATGGGCCCTCACTTCAGCCCTCGAGGGAGATCACGAGACTGGAGTCGATTCAGCCCTGGCGACGTCCCTGGACCAAACCCTAACCCTAGCTAAGGCTCGCTCCCCATGGGGACCCCATGCCAAAGTCTGACAAGACCACGCGCCTGGGGTCCAGAGGCGGTGCAGGCTGACTCGGCATGGAAGCTGCAAGCTCACCATGTGGTTTCCCAGGCCCGTGTGCAGCTGACCGAGAGGATTCCGGAGGCCTCCTCGAACAGGGGCCGATCGACGTGTGTGGCCTTGGCAGCCAAAGACGGATCCTGACCGGCACGGTCCCTTGTGCCCTCAACTCAGGCCTTCGGGAAGACCACTGCCCTGCTGTGGGTTCGGCGCCTGGAGCCTCCTGGGACCTAACCCTAACCCTAACCCCACACCGAAACGGGGACCCTCCACCGAAACCTAAGCCGGCCTCGACCCCTAACCCTGCACTTGAGCCGCCTTGCTGCATGGGCCCTCACTTCAGCCCTCGAGGGAGATCACGAGACCGGAGTCGCTTCGGCCCTGGCCACGTCCCTGGACCGAACCCTAACCCTAGCTAAGGCTCTCTCCCCAAGAGGACCCAATGCCAACGTCTGACAACACCACGCGCCTGGGGTCCGGAAGAGGTGCAGGCTGACTCGGCATGGAACCTGGAAGCTCACCATGTCGTTTCCCAGGCCCGGCTGCAGCTGCCCAGAGGATTCCGGAGGCCTCCTCGACCAGCGGCCCAATCACGTGTGTGGCCTTGGCAGCCAAAGACGGATCCTGACCGGCACGGTCCCTTGTGCCCTCCACTCAGCCCTTCGGGGAGAACACTGCCCTGCTGTGGGTTGGGCGCCTGGAGCCTCCTGGGACCTAACCCTAACCCTAACCGTACCCCGAACCGGGACCCTCCACCGCAACGTAAGCCTGCCTCGAACCCTAACCCTGCAATGGAGCCGCCTTCTGGCATGGGCCCTCACTTCAGCCCTCGAGGGAGATCACGAGACTGGAGTCGATTCAGCCCTGGCGACGTCCCTGGACCAAACCCTAACCCTAGCTAAGGCTCCCTCCCCAATGGGGACCCCATGCCAAAGTCTGACAAGACCACCGCGCCTGGGGTCCAGAGGCGGTGCAGGCTGACTCGGCATGGAAGCTGCAAGCTCACCATGTGGTTTCCCAGGCCCGTGTGCAGCTGACCGAGAGGATTCCGGAGGCCTCCTCGAACAGGGGCCGATCGACGTGTGTGGCCTTGGCAGCCAAAGACGGATCCTGACCGGCACGGTCCCTTGTGCCCTCAACTCAGGCCTTCGGGAAGACCACTGCCCCTGCTGTGGGTTCGGCGCCTGGAGCCTCCTGGGACCTAACCCTAACCCTAACCCCACACCGAACGGGGACCCTCCACCGAAACCTAAGCCGGCCTCGACCCCTAACCCTGCACTTGAGCCGCCTTGCTGCATGGGCCCTCACTTCAGCCCTCGAGGGAGATCACGAGACCGGAGTCGCTTCGGCCCTGGCCACGTCCCTGGACCGAACCCTAACCCTAGCTAAGGCTCTCTCCCCAAGAGGACCCAATGCCAACGTCTGACAACACCACGCGCCTGGGGTCCGGAAGAGGTGCAGGCTGACTCGGCATGGAACCTGGAAGCTCACCATGTCGTTTCCCAGGCCCGGCTGCAGCTGCCCAGAGGATTCCGGAGGCCTCCTCGACCAGGGGCCCAATCACGTGTGTGGCCTTGGCAGCCAAAGACGGATCCTGACCGGCACGGTCCCTTGTGCCCTCCCCACTCAGCCCTTCGGGGAGAACACTGCCCTGCTGTGGGTTGGGCGCCTGGAGCCTCCTGGGACCTAACCCTAACCCTAACCGTACCCCGAACCGGGACCCTCCACCGCAACGTAAGCCTGCCTCGAACCCTAACCCTGCAATGGAGCCGCCTTCTGGCATGGGCCCTCACTTCAGCCCTCGAGGGAGATCACGAGACTGGAGTCGATTCAGCCCTGGCGACGTCCCTGGACCAAACCCTAACCCTAGCTAAGGCTCGCTCCCCATGGGGACCCCATGCCAAAGTCTGACAAGACCACGCGCCTGGGGTCCAGAGGCGGTGCAGGCTGACTCGGCATGGAAGCTGCAAGCTCACCATGTGGTTTCCCAGGCCCGTGTGCAGCTGACCGAGAGGATTCCGGAGGCCTCCTCGAACAGGGGCCGATCGACGTGTGTGGCCTTGGCAGCCAAAGACGGATCCTGACCGGCACGGTCCCTTGTGCCCTCAACTCAGGCCTTCGGGAAGACCACTGCCCTGCTGTGGGTTCGGCGCCTGGAGCCTCCTGGGACCTAACCCTAACCCTAACCCCACACCGAACGGGGACCCTCCACCGAAACCTAAGCCGGCCTCGACCCCTAACCCTGCACTTGAGCCGCCTTGCTGCATGGGCCCTCACTTCAGCCCTCGAGGGAGATCACGAGACCGGAGTCGCTTCGGCCCTGGCCACGTCCCTGGACCGAACCCTAACCCTAGCTAAGGCTCTCTCCCCAAGAGGACCCAATGCCAACGTCTGACAACGCCACGCGCCTGGGGTCCGGAAGAGGTGCAGGCTGACTCGGCATGGAACCTGGAAGCTCACCATGTCGTTTCCCAGGCCCGGCTGCAGCTGCCCAGAGGATTCCGGAGGCCTCCTCGACCAGGGGCCCAATCACGTGTGTGGCCTTGGCAGCCAAAGACGGATCCTGACCGGCACGGTCCCTTGTGCCCTCCACTCAGCCCTTCGGGGAGAACACTGCCCTGCTGTGGGTTGGGCGCCTGGAGCCTCCTGGGACCTAACCCTAACCCTAACCGTACCCCGAACCGGGACCCTCCACCGCAACGTAAGCCTGCCTCGAACCCTAACCCTGCAATGGAGCCGCCTTCTGGCATGGGCCCTCACTTCAGCCCTCGAGGGAGATCACGAGACTGGAGTCGATTCAGCCCTGGCGACGTCCCTGGACCAAACCCTAACCCTAGCTAAGGCTCGCTCCCCATGGGGACCCCATGCCAAAGTCTGACAAGACCACGCGCCTGGGGTCCAGAGGCGGTGCAGGCTGACTCGGCATGGAAGCTGCAAGCTCACCATGTGGTTTCCCAGGCCCGTGTGCAGCTGACCGAGAGGATTCCGGAGGCCTCCTCGAACAGGGGCCGATCGACGTGTGTGGCCTTGGCAGCCAAAGACGGATCCTGACCGGCACGGTCCCTTGTGCCCTCAACTCAGGCCTTCGGGAAGACCACTGCCCTGCTGTGGGTTCGGCGCCTGGAGCCTCCTGGGACCTAACCCTAACCCTAACCCCACACCGAACGGGGACCCTCCACCGAAACCTAAGCCGGCCTCGACCCCTAACCCTGCACTTGAGCCGCCTTGCTGCATGGGCCCTCACTTCAGCCCTCGAGGGAGATCACGAGACCGGAGTCGCTTCGGCCCTGGCCACGTCCCTGGACCGAACCCTAACCCTAGCTAAGGCTCTCTCCCCAAGAGGACCCAATGCCAACGTCTGACAACGCCACGCGCCTGGGGTCCGGAAGAGGTGCAGGCTGACTCGGCATGGAACCTGGAAGCTCACCATGTCGTTTCCCAGGCCCGGCTGCAGCTGCCCAGAGGATTCCGGAGGCCTCCTCGACCAGGGGCCCAATCACGTGTGTGGCCTTGGCAGCCAAAGACGGATCCTGACCGGCACGGTCCCTTGTGCCCTCCACTCAGCCCTTCGGGGAGAACACTGCCCTGCTGTGGGTTGGGCGCCTGGAGCCTCCTGGGACCTAACCCTAACACTAACCCTACCCCGAACAGGGACCCTCCACCGCAACGTAAGCCTGCCTCGAACCCTAACCCTGCAATGGAGCCGCCTTCTGGCATGGGCCCTCACTTCAGCCCTCGAGGGAGATCACGAGACTGGAGTCGATTCAGCCCTGGCGACGTCCCTGGACCAAACCCTAACCCTAGCTAAGGCTCGCTCCCCATGGGGACCCCATGCCAAAGTCTGACAAGACCACGCGCCTGGGGTCCAGAGGCGGTGCAGGCTGACTCGGCATGGAAGCTGCAAGCTCACCATGTGGTTTCCCAGGCCCGTGTGCAGCTGACCGAGAGGATTCCGGAGGCCTCCTCGAACAGGGGCCGATCGACGTGTGTGGCCTTGGCAGCCAAAGACGGATCCTGACCGGCACGGTCCCTTGTGCCCTCAACTCAGGCCTTCGGGAAGACCACTGCCCTGCTGTGGGTTCGGCGCCTGGAGCCTCCTGGGACCTAACCCTAACCCTAACCCCACACCGAAACGGGGACCCTCCACCGAAACCTAAGCCGGCCTCGACCCCTAACCCTGCACTTGAGCCGCCTTGCTGCATGGGCCCTCACTTCAGCCCTCGAGGGAGATCACGAGACCGGAGTCGCTTCGGCCCTGGCCACGTCCCTGGACCGAACCCGAACCCTAGCTAAGGCTCTCTCCCCAAGAGGACCCAATGCCAACGTCTGACAACACCACGCGCCTGGGGTCCGGAAGAGGTGCAGGCTGACTCGGCATGGAACCTGGAAGCTCACCATGTCGTTTCCCAGGCCCGGCTGCAGCTGCCCAGAGGATTCCGGAGGCCTCCTCGACCAGCGGCCCAATCACGTGTGTGGCCTTGGCAGCCAAAGACGGATCCTGACCGGCACGGTCCCTTGTGCCCTCCACTCAGCCCTTCGGGGAGAACACTGCCCTGCTGTGGGTTGGGCGCCTGGAGCCTCCTGGGACCTAACCCTAACCCTAACCGTACCCCGAACCGGGACCCTCCACCGCAACGTAAGCCTGCCTCGAACCCTAACCCTGCAATGGAGCCGCCTTCTGGCATGGGCCCTCACTTCAGCCCTCGAGGGAGATCACGAGACTGGAGTCGATTCAGCCCTGGCGACGTCCCTGGACCAAACCCTAACCCTAGCTAAGGCTCGCTCCCCATGGGGACCCCATGCCAAAGTCTGACAAGACCACGCGCCTGGGGTCCAGAGGCGGTGCAGGCTGACTCGGCATGGAAGCTGCAAGCTCACCATGTGGTTTCCCAGGCCCGTGTGCAGCTGACCGAGAGGATTCCGGAGGCCTCCTCGAACAGGGGCCGATCGACGTGTGTGGCCTTGGCAGCCAAAGACGGATCCTGACCGGCACGGTCCCTTGTGCCCTCAACTCAGGCCTTCGGGAAGACCACTGCCCTGCTGTGGGTTCGGCGCCTGGAGCCTCCTGGGACCTAACCCTAACCCTAACCCCACACCGAACGGGGACCCTCCACCGAAACCTAAGCCGGCCTCGACCCCTAACCCTGCACTTGAGCCGCCTTGCTGCATGGGCCCTCACTTCAGCCCTCGAGGGAGATCACGAGACCGGAGTCGCTTCGGCCCTGGCCACGTCCCTGGACCGAACCCTAACCCTAGCTAAGGCTCTCTCCCCAAGAGGACCCAATGCCAACGTCTGACAACACCACGCGCCTGGGGTCCGGAAGAGGTGCAGGCTGACTCGGCATGGAACCTGGAAGCTCACCATGTCGTTTCCCAGGCCCGGCTGCAGCTGCCCAGAGGATTCCGGAGGCCTCCTCGACCAGGGGCCCAATCACGTGTGTGGCCTTGGCAGCCAAAGACGGATCCTGACCGGCACGGTCCCTTGTGCCCTCCACTCAGCCCTTCGGGGAGAACACTGCCCTGCTGTGGGTTGGGCGCCTGGAGCCTCCTGGGACCTAACCCTAACCCTAACCGTACCCCGAACCGGGACCCTCCACCGCAACGTAAGCCTGCCTCGAACCCTAACCCTGCAATGGAGCCGCCTTCTGGCATGGGCCCTCACTTCAGCCCTCGAGGGAGATCACGAGACTGGAGTCGATTCAGCCCTGGCGACGTCCCTGGACCAAACCCTAACCCTAGCTAAGGCTCGCTCCCCATGGGGACCCCATGCCAAAGTCTGACAAGACCACGCGCCTGGGGTCCAGAGGCGGTGCAGGCTGACTCGGCATGGAAGCTGCAAGCTCACCATGTGGTTTCCCAGGCCCGTGTGCAGCTGACCGAGAGGATTCCGGAGGCCTCCTCGAACAGGGGCCGATCGACGTGTGTGGCCTTGGCAGCCAAAGACGGATCCTGACCGGCACGGTCCCTTGTGCCCTCAACTCAGGCCTTCGGGAAGACCACTGCCCTGCTGTGGGTTCGGCGCCTGGAGCCTCCTGGGACCTAACCCTAACCCTAACCCCACACCGAACGGGGACCCTCCACCGAAACCTAAGCCGGCCTCGACCCCTAACCCTGCACTTGAGCCGCCTTGCTGCATGGGCCCTCACTTCAGCCCTCGAGGGAGATCACGAGACCGGAGTCGCTTCGGCCCTGGCCACGTCCCTGGACCGAACCCTAACCCTAGCTAAGGCTCTCTCCCCAAGAGGACCCAATGCCAACGTCTGACAACACCACGCGCCTGGGGTCCGGAAGAGGTGCAGGCTGACTCGGCATGGAACCTGGAAGCTCACCATGTCGTTTCCCAGGCCCGGCTGCAGCTGCCCAGAGGATTCCGGAGGCCTCCTCGACCAGGGGCCCAATCACGTGTGTGGCCTTGGCAGCCAAAGACGGATCCTGACCGGCACGGTCCCTTGTGCCCTCCACTCAGCCCTTCGGGGAGAACACTGCCCTGCTGTGGGTTGGGCGCCTGGAGCCTCCTGGGACCTAACCCTAACCCTAACCGTACCCCGAACCGGGACCCTCCACCGCAACGTAAGCCTGCCTCGAACCCTAACCCTGCAATGGAGCCGCCTTCTGGCATGGGCCCTCACTTCAGCCCTCGAGGGAGATCACGAGACTGGAGTCGATTCAGCCCTGGCGACGTCCCTGGACCAAACCCTAACCCTAGCTAAGGCTCGCTCCCCATGGGGACCCCATGCCAAAGTCTGACAAGACCACGCGCCTGGGGTCCAGAGGCGGTGCAGGCTGACTCGGCATGGAAGCTGCAAGCTCACCATGTGGTTTCCCAGGCCCGTGTGCAGCTGACCGAGAGGATTCCGGAGGCCTCCTCGAACAGGGGCCGATCGACGTGTGTGGCCTTGGCAGCCAAAGACGGATCCTGACCGGCACGGTCCCTTGTGCCCTCAACTCAGGCCTTCGGGAAGACCACTGCCCTGCTGTGGGTTCGGCGCCTGGAGCCTCCTGGGACCTAACCCTAACCCTAACCCCACACCGAACGGGGACCCTCCACCGAAACCTAAGCCGGCCTCGACCCCTAACCCTGCACTTGAGCCGCCTTGCTGCATGGGCCCTCACTTCAGCCCTCGAGGGAGATCACGAGACCGGAGTCGCTTCGGCCCTGGCCACGTCCCTGGACCGAACCCTAACCCTAGCTAAGGCTCTCTCCCCAAGAGGACCCAATGCCAACGTCTGACAACACCACGCGCCTGGGGTCCGGAAGAGGTGCAGGCTGACTCGGCATGGAACCTGGAAGCTCACCATGTCGTTTCCCAGGCCCGGCTGCAGCTGCCCAGAGGATTCCGGAGGCCTCCTCGACCAGGGGCCCAATCACGTGTGTGGCCTTGGCAGCCAAAGACGGATCCTGACCGGCACGGTCCCTTGTGCCTCCACTCAGCCCTTCGGGGAGAACACTGCCCTGCTGTGGGTTGGGCGCCTGGAGCCTCCTGGGACCTAACCCTAACCCTAACCGTACCCGAACCGGGACCCTCCACCGCAACGTAAGCCTGCCTCGAACCCTAACCCTGCAATGGAGCCGCCTTCTGGCATGGGCCCTCACTTCAGCCCTCGAGGGAGATCACGAGACTGGAGTCGATTCAGCCCTGGCGACGTCCCTGGACCAAACCCTAACCCTAGCTAAGGCTCGCTCCCCATGGGGACCCCATGCCAAAGTCTGACAAGACCACGCGCCTGGGGTCCAGAGGCGGTGCAGGCTGACTCGGCATGGAAGCTGCAAGCTCACCATGTGGTTTCCCAGGCCCGTGTGCAGCTGACCGAGAGGATTCCGGAGGCCTCCTCGAACAGGGGCCGATCGACGTGTGTGGCCTTGGCAGCCAAAGACGGATCCTGACCGGCACGGTCCCTTGTGCCCTCAACTCAGGCCTTCGGGAAGACCACTGCCCTGCTGTGGGTTCGGCGCCTGGAGCCTCCTGGGACCTAACCCTAACCCTAACCCCACACCGAAACGGGGACCCTCCACCGAAACCTAAGCCGGCCTCGACCCCTAACCCTGCACTTGAGCCACCTTGCTGCATGGGCCCTCACTTCAGCCCTCGAGGGAGATCACGAGACCGGAGTCGCTTCGGCCCTGGCCACGTCCCTGGACCGAACTCGAACCCTAGCTAAGGCTCTCTCCCCAAGAGGACCCAATGCCAACGTCTGACAACACCACGCGCCTGGGGTCCGGAAGAGGTGCAGGCTGACTCGGCATGGAACCTGGAAGCTCACCATGTCGTTTCCCAGGCCCGGCTGCAGCTGCCCAGAGGATTCCGGAGGCCTCCTCGACCAGCGGCCCAATCACGTGTGTGGCCTTGGCAGCCAAAGACGGATCCTGACCGGCACGGTCCCTTGTGCCCTCCACTCAGCCCTTCGGGGAGAACACTGCCCTGCTGTGGGTTGGGCGCCTGGAGCCTCCTGGGACCTAACCCTAACCCTAACCGTACCCCGAACCGGGACCCTCCACCGCAACGTAAGCCTGCCTCGAACCCTAACCCTGCAATGGAGCCGCCTTCTGGCATGGGCCCTCACTTCAGCCCTCGAGGGAGATCACGAGACTGGAGTCGATTCAGCCCTGGCGACGTCCCTGGACCAAACCCTAACCCTAGCTAAGGCTCGCTCCCCATGGGGACCCCATGCCAAAGTCTGACAAGACCACGCGCCTGGGGTCCAGAGGCGGTGCAGGCTGACTCGGCATGGAAGCTGCAAGCTCACCATGTGGTTTCCCAGGCCCGTGTGCAGCTGACCGAGAGGATTCCGGAGGCCTCCTCGAACAGGGGCCGATCGACGTGTGTGGCCTTGGCAGCCAAAGACGGATCCTGACCGGCACGGTCCCTTGTG
The DNA here is from genome assembly GCF_024362965.1 of Panthera pardus. NCBI lineage: Eukaryota > Metazoa > Chordata > Mammalia > Carnivora > Felidae > Panthera > Panthera pardus. The sequence goes on from NW_026526707.1 coordinate 13,168, forward strand.
CCCTCAACTCAGGCCTTCGGGAAGACCACTGCCCTGCTGTGGGTTCGGCGCCTGGAGCCTCCTGGGACCTAACCCTAACCCTAACCCCACACCGAACGGGGACCCTCCACCGAAACCTAAGCCGGCCTCGACCCCTAACCCTGCACTTGAGCCGCCTTGCTGCATGGGCCCTCACTTCAGCCCTCGAGGGAGATCACGAGACCGGAGTCGCTTCGGCCCTGGCCACGTCCCTGGACCGAACCCTAACCCTAGCTAAGGCTCTCTCCCCAAGAGGACCCAATGCCAACGTCTGACAACACCACGCGCCTGGGGTCCGGAAGAGGTGCAGGCTGACTCGGCATGGAACCTGGAAGCTCACCATGTCGTTTCCCAGGCCCGGCTGCAGCTGCCCAGAGGATTCCGGAGGCCTCCTCGACCAGGGGCCCAATCACGTGTGTGGCCTTGGCAGCCAAAGACGGATCCTGACCGGCACGGTCCCTTGTGCCCTCCACTCAGCCCTTCGGGGAGAACACTGCCCTGCTGTGGGTTGGGCGCCTGGAGCCTCCTGGGACCTAACCCTAACCCTAACCGTACCCCGAACCGGGACCCTCCACCGCAACGTAAGCCTGCCTCGAACCCTAACCCTGCAATGGAGCCGCCTTCTGGCATGGGCCCTCACTTCAGCCCTCGAGGGAGATCACGAGACTGGAGTCGATTCAGCCCTGGCGACGTCCCTGGACCAAACCCTAACCCTAGCTAAGGCTCGCTCCCCATGGGGACCCCATGCCAAAGTCTGACAAGACCACGCGCCTGGGGTCCAGAGGCGGTGCAGGCTGACTCGGCATGGAAGCTGCAAGCTCACCATGTGGTTTCCCAGGCCCGTGTGCAGCTGACCGAGAGGATTCCGGAGGCCTCCTCGAACAGGGGCCGATCGACGTGTGTGGCCTTGGCAGCCAAAGACGGATCCTGACCGGCACGGTCCCTTGTGCCCTCAACTCAGGCCTTCGGGAAGACCACTGCCCTGCTGTGGGTTCGGCGCCTGGAGCCTCCTGGGACCTAACCCTAACCCTAACCCCACACCGAACGGGGACCCTCCACCGAAACCTAAGCCGGCCTCGACCCCTAACCCTGCACTTGAGCCGCCTTGCTGCATGGGCCCTCACTTCAGCCCTCGAGGGAGATCACGAGACCGGAGTCGCTTCGGCCCTGGCCACGTCCCTGGACCGAACCCTAACCCTAGCTAAGGCTCTCTCCCCAAGAGGACCCAATGCCAACGTCTGACAACACCACGCGCCTGGGGTCCGGAAGAGGTGCAGGCTGACTCGGCATGGAACCTGGAAGCTCACCATGTCGTTTCCCAGGCCCGGCTGCAGCTGCCCAGAGGATTCCGGAGGCCTCCTCGACCAGGGGCCCAATCACGTGTGTGGCCTTGGCAGCCAAAGACGGATCCTGACCGGCACGGTCCCTTGTGCCCTCCACTCAGCCCTTCGGGGAGAACACTGCCCTGCTGTGGGTTGGGCGCCTGGAGCCTCCTGGGACCTAACCCTAACCCTAACCGTACCCCGAACCGGGACCCTCCACCGCAACGTAAGCCTGCCTCGAACCCTAACCCTGCAATGGAGCCGCCTTCTGGCATGGGCCCTCACTTCAGCCCTCGAGGGAGATCACGAGACTGGAGTCGATTCAGCCCTGGCGACGTCCCTGGACCAAACCCTAACCCTAGCTAAGGCTCGCTCCCCATGGGGACCCCATGCCAAAGTCTGACAAGACCACGCGCCTGGGGTCCAGAGGCGGTGCAGGCTGACTCGGCATGGAAGCTGCAAGCTCACCATGTGGTTTCCCAGGCCCGTGTGCAGCTGACCGAGAGGATTCCGGAGGCCTCCTCGAACAGGGGCCGATCGACGTGTGTGGCCTTGGCAGCCAAAGACGGATCCTGACCGGCACGGTCCCTTGTGCCCTCAACTCAGGCCTTCGGGAAGACCACTGCCCTGCTGTGGGTTCGGCGCCTGGAGCCTCCTGGGACCTAACCCTAACCCTAACCCCACACCGAACGGGGACCCTCCACCGAAACCTAAGCCGGCCTCGACCCCTAACCCTGCACTTGAGCCGCCTTGCTGCATGGGCCCTCACTTCAGCCCTCGAGGGAGATCACGAGACCGGAGTCGCTTCGGCCCTGGCCACGTCCCTGGACCGAACCCTAACCCTAGCTAAGGCTCTCTCCCCAAGAGGACCCAATGCCAACGTCTGACAACACCACGCGCCTGGGGTCCGGAAGAGGTGCAGGCTGACTCGGCATGGAACCTGGAAGCTCACCATGTCGTTTCCCAGGCCCGGCTGCAGCTGCCCAGAGGATTCCGGAGGCCTCCTCGACCAGGGGCCCAATCACGTGTGTGGCCTTGGCAGCCAAAGACGGATCCTGACCGGCACGGTCCCTTGTGCCCTCCACTCAGCCCTTCGGGGAGAACACTGCCCTGCTGTGGGTTGGGCGCCTGGAGCCTCCTGGGACCTAACCCTAACCCTAACCGTACCCCGAACCGGGACCCTCCACCGCAACGTAAGCCTGCCTCGAACCCTAACCCTGCAATGGAGCCGCCTTCTGGCATGGGCCCTCACTTCAGCCCTCGAGGGAGATCACGAGACTGGAGTCGATTCAGCCCTGGCGACGTCCCTGGACCAAACCCTAACCCTAGCTAAGGCTCGCTCCCCATGGGGACCCCATGCCAAAGTCTGACAAGACCACGCGCCTGGGGTCCAGAGGCGGTGCAGGCTGACTCGGCATGGAAGCTGCAAGCTCACCATGTGGTTTCCCAGGCCCGTGTGCAGCTGACCGAGAGGATTCCGGAGGCCTCCTCGAACAGGGGCCGATCGACGTGTGTGGCCTTGGCAGCCAAAGACGGATCCTGACCGGCACGGTCCCTTGTGCCCTCAACTCAGGCCTTCGGGAAGACCACTGCCCTGCTGTGGGTTCGGCGCCTGGAGCCTCCTGGGACCTAACCCTAACCCTAACCCCACACCGAACGGGGACCCTCCACCGAAACCTAAGCCGGCCTCGACCCCTAACCCTGCACTTGAGCCGCCTTGCTGCATGGGCCCTCACTTCAGCCCTCGAGGGAGATCACGAGACCGGAGTCGCTTCGGCCCTGGCCACGTCCCTGGACCGAACCCTAACCCTAGCTAAGGCTCTCTCCCCAAGAGGACCCAATGCCAACGTCTGACAACACCACGCGCCTGGGGTCCGGAAGAGGTGCAGGCTGACTCGGCATGGAACCTGGAAGCTCACCATGTCGTTTCCCAGGCCCGGCTGCAGCTGCCCAGAGGATTCCGGAGGCCTCCTCGACCAGGGGCCCAATCACGTGTGTGGCCTTGGCAGCCAAAGACGGATCCTGACCGGCACGGTCCCTTGTGCCTCCACTCAGCCCTTCGGGGAGAACACTGCCCTGCTGTGGGTTGGGCGCCTGGAGCCTCCTGGGACCTAACCCTAACCCTAACCGTACCCCGAACCGGGACCCTCCACCGCAACGTAAGCCTGCCTCGAACCCTAACCCTGCAATGGAGCCGCCTTCTGGCATGGGCCCTCACTTCAGCCCTCGAGGGAGATCACGAGACTGGAGTCGATTCAGCCCTGGCGACGTCCCTGGACCAAACCCTAACCCTAGCTAAGGCTCGCTCCCCATGGGGACCCCATGCCAAAGTCTGACAAGACCACGCGCCTGGGGTCCAGAGGCGGTGCAGGCTGACTCGGCATGGAAGCTGCAAGCTCACCATGTGGTTTCCCAGGCCCGTGTGCAGCTGACCGAGAGGATTCCGGAGGCCTCCTCGAACAGGGGCCGATCGACGTGTGTGGCCTTGGCAGCCAAAGACGGATCCTGACCGGCACGGTCCCTTGTGCCCTCAACTCAGGCCTTCGGGAAGACCACTGCCCTGCTGTGGGTTCGGCGCCTGGAGCCTCCTGGGACCTAACCCTAACCCTAACCCCACACCGAAACGGGGACCCTCCACCGAAACCTAAGCCGGCCTCGACCCCTAACCCTGCACTTGAGCCACCTTGCTGCATGGGCCCTCACTTCAGCCCTCGAGGGAGATCACGAGACCGGAGTCGCTTCGGCCCTGGCCACGTCCCTGGACCGAACCCGAACCCTAGCTAAGGCTCTCTCCCCAAGAGGACCCAATGCCAACGTCTGACAACACCACGCGCCTGGGGTCCGGAAGAGGTGCAGGCTGACTCGGCATGGAACCTGGAAGCTCACCATGTCGTTTCCCAGGCCCGGCTGCAGCTGCCCAGAGGATTCCGGAGGCCTCCTCGACCAGCGGCCCAATCACGTGTGTGGCCTTGGCAGCCAAAGACGGATCCTGACCGGCACGGTCCCTTGTGCCCTCCACTCAGCCCTTCGGGGAGAACACTGCCCTGCTGTGGGTTGGGCGCCTGGAGCCTCCTGGGACCTAACCCTAACCCTAACCGTACCCCGAACCGGGACCCTCCACCGCAACGTAAGCCTGCCTCGAACCCTAACCCTGCAATGGAGCCGCCTTCTGGCATGGGCCCTCACTTCAGCCCTCGAGGGAGATCACGAGACTGGAGTCGATTCAGCCCTGGCGACGTCCCTGGACCAAACCCTAACCCTAGCTAAGGCTCGCTCCCCATGGGGACCCCATGCCAAAGTCTGACAAGACCACGCGCCTGGGGTCCAGAGGCGGTGCAGGCTGACTCGGCATGGAAGCTGCAAGCTCACCATGTGGTTTCCCAGGCCCGTGTGCAGCTGACCGAGAGGATTCCGGAGGCCTCCTCGAACAGGGGCCGATCGACGTGTGTGGCCTTGGCAGCCAAAGACGGATCCTGACCGGCACGGTCCCTTGTGCCCTCAACTCAGGCCTTCGGGAAGACCACTGCCCTGCTGTGGGTTCGGCGCCTGGAGCCTCCTGGGACCTAACCCTAACCCTAACCCCACACCGAACGGGGACCCTCCACCGAAACCTAAGCCGGCCTCGACCCCTAACCCTGCACTGGAGCCGCCTTGCTGCATGGGCCCTCACTTCAGCCCTCGAGGGAGATCACGAGACCGGAGTCGCTTCGGCCCTGGCCACGTCCCTGGACCGAACCCTAACCCTAGCTAAGGCTCTCTCCCCAAGAGGACCCAATGCCAACGTCTGACAACACCACGCGCCTGGGGTCCGGAAGAGGTGCAGGCTGACTCGGCATGGAACCTGGAAGCTCACCATGTCGTTTCCCAGGCCCGGCTGCAGCTGCCCAGAGGATTCCGGAGGCCTCCTCGACCAGGGGCCCAATCACGTGTGTGGCCTTGGCAGCCAAAGACGGATCCTGACCGGCACGGTCCCTTGTGCCCTCCACTCAGCCCTTCGGGGAGAACACTGCCCTGCTGTGGGTTGGGCGCCTGGAGCCTCCTGGGACCTAACCCTAACCCTAACCGTACCCCGAACCGGGACCCTCCACCGCAACGTAAGCCTGCCTCGAACCCTAACCCTGCAATGGAGCCGCCTTCTGGCATGGGCCCTCACTTCAGCCCTCGAGGGAGATCACGAGACTGGAGTCGATTCAGCCCTGGCGACGTCCCTGGACCAAACCCTAACCCTAGCTAAGGCTCGCTCCCCATGGGGACCCCATGCCAAAGTCTGACAAGACCACGCGCCTGGGGTCCAGAGGCGGTGCAGGCTGACTCGGCATGGAAGCTGCAAGCTCACCATGTGGTTTCCCAGGCCCGTGTGCAGCTGACCGAGAGGATTCCGGAGGCCTCCTCGAACAGGGGCCGATCGACGTGTGTGGCCTTGGCAGCCAAAGACGGATCCTGACCGGCACGGTCCCTTGTGCCCTCAACTCAGGCCTTCGGGAAGACCACTGCCCTGCTGTGGGTTCGGCGCCTGGAGCCTCCTGGGACCTAACCCTAACCCTAACCCCACACCGAACGGGGACCCTCCACCGAAACCTAAGCCGGCCTCGACCCCTAACCCTGCACTTGAGCCGCCTTGCTGCATGGGCCCTCACTTCAGCCCTCGAGGGAGATCACGAGACCGGAGTCGCTTCGGCCCTGGCCACGTCCCTGGACCGAACCCTAACCCTAGCTAAGGCTCTCTCCCCAAGAGGACCCAATGCCAACGTCTGACAACACCACGCGCCTGGGGTCCGGAAGAGGTGCAGGCTGACTCGGCATGGAACCTGGAAGCTCACCATGTCGTTTCCCAGGCCCGGCTGCAGCTGCCCAGAGGATTCCGGAGGCCTCCTCGACCAGGGGCCCAATCACGTGTGTGGCCTTGGCAGCCAAAGACGGATCCTGACCGGCACGGTCCCTTGTGCCCTCCACTCAGCCCTTCGGGGAGAACACTGCCCTGCTGTGGGTTGGGCGCCTGGAGCCTCCTGGGACCTAACCCTAACCCTAACCGTACCCCGAACCGGGACCCTCCACCGCAACGTAAGCCTGCCTCGAACCCTAACCCTGCAATGGAGCCGCCTTCTGGCATGGGCCCTCACTTCAGCCCTCGAGGGAGATCACGAGACTGGAGTCGATTCAGCCCTGGCGACGTCCCTGGACCAAACCCTAACCCTAGCTAAGGCTCGCTCCCCATGGGGACCCCATGCCAAAGTCTGACAAGACCACGCGCCTGGGGTCCAGAGGCGGTGCAGGCTGACTCGGCATGGAAGCTGCAAGCTCACCATGTGGTTTCCCAGGCCCGTGTGCAGCTGACCGAGAGGATTCCGGAGGCCTCCTCGAACAGGGGCCGATCGACGTGTGTGGCCTTGGCAGCCAAAGACGGATCCTGACCGGCACGGTCCCTTGTGCCCTCAACTCAGGCCTTCGGGAAGACCACTGCCCTGCTGTGGGTTCGGCGCCTGGAGCCTCCTGGGACCTAACCCTAACCCTAACCCCACACCGAACGGGGACCCTCCACCGAAACCTAAGCCGGCCTCGACCCCTAACCCTGCACTTGAGCCGCCTTGCTGCATGGGCCCTCACTTCAGCCCTCGAGGGAGATCACGAGACCGGAGTCGCTTCGGCCCTGGCCACGTCCCTGGACCGAACCCTAACCCTAGCTAAGGCTCTCTCCCCAAGAGGACCCAATGCCAACGTCTGACAACACCACGCGCCTGGGGTCCGGAAGAGGTGCAGGCTGACTCGGCATGGAACCTGGAAGCTCACCATGTCGTTTCCCAGGCCCGGCTGCAGCTGCCCAGAGGATTCCGGAGGCCTCCTCGACCAGGGGCCCAATCACGTGTGTGGCCTTGGCAGCCAAAGACGGATCCTGACCGGCACGGTCCCTTGTGCCTCCACTCAGCCCTTCGGGGAGAACACTGCCCTGCTGTGGGTTGGGCGCCTGGAGCCTCCTGGGACCTAACCCTAACCCTAACCGTACCCCGAACCGGGACCCTCCACCGCAACGTAAGCCTGCCTCGAACCCTAACCCTGCAATGGAGCCGCCTTCTGGCATGGGCCCTCACTTCAGCCCTCGAGGGAGATCACGAGACTGGAGTCGATTCAGCCCTGGCGACGTCCCTGGACCAAACCCTAACCCTAGCTAAGGCTCGCTCCCCATGGGGACCCCATGCCAAAGTCTGACAAGACCACGCGCCTGGGGTCCAGAGGCGGTGCAGGCTGACTCGGCATGGAAGCTGCAAGCTCACCATGTGGTTTCCCAGGCCCGTGTGCAGCTGACCGAGAGGATTCCGGAGGCCTCCTCGAACAGGGGCCGATCGACGTGTGTGGCCTTGGCAGCCAAAGACGGATCCTGACCGGCACGGTCCCTTGTGCCCTCAACTCAGGCCTTCGGGAAGACCACTGCCCTGCTGTGGGTTCGGCGCCTGGAGCCTCCTGGGACCTAACCCTAACCCTAACCCCACACCGAAACGGGGACCCTCCACCGAAACCTAAGCCGGCCTCGACCCCTAACCCTGCACTTGAGCCACCTTGCTGCATGGGCCCTCACTTCAGCCCTCGAGGGAGATCACGAGACCGGAGTCGCTTCGGCCCTGGCCACGTCCCTGGACCGAACCCGAACCCTAGCTAAGGCTCTCTCCCCAAGAGGACCCAATGCCAACGTCTGACAACACCACGCGCCTGGGGTCCGGAAGAGGTGCAGGCTGACTCGGCATGGAACCTGGAAGCTCACCATGTCGTTTCCCAGGCCCGGCTGCAGCTGCCCAGAGGATTCCGGAGGCCTCCTCGACCAGCGGCCCAATCACGTGTGTGGCCTTGGCAGCCAAAGACGGATCCTGACCGGCACGGTCCCTTGTGCCCTCCACTCAGCCCTTCGGGGAGAACACTGCCCTGCTGTGGGTTGGGCGCCTGGAGCCTCCTGGGACCTAACCCTAACCCTAACCGTACCCCGAACCGGGACCCTCCACCGCAACGTAAGCCTGCCTCGAACCCTAACCCTGCAATGGAGCCGCCTTCTGGCATGGGCCCTCACTTCAGCCCTCGAGGGAGATCACGAGACTGGAGTCGATTCAGCCCTGGCGACGTCCCTGGACCAAACCCTAACCCTAGCTAAGGCTCGCTCCCCATGGGGACCCCATGCCAAAGTCTGACAAGACCACGCGCCTGGGGTCCAGAGGCGGTGCAGGCTGACTCGGCATGGAAGCTGCAAGCTCACCATGTGGTTTCCCAGGCCCGTGTGCAGCTGACCGAGAGGATTCCGGAGGCCTCCTCGAACAGGGGCCGATCGACGTGTGTGGCCTTGGCAGCCAAAGACGGATCCTGACCGGCACGGTCCCTTGTGCCCTCAACTCAGGCCTTCGGGAAGACCACTGCCCTGCTGTGGGTTCGGCGCCTGGAGCCTCCTGGGACCTAACCCTAACCCTAACCCCACACCGAACGGGGACCCTCCACCGAAACCTAAGCCGGCCTCGACCCCTAACCCTGCACTTGAGCCGCCTTGCTGCATGGGCCCTCACTTCAGCCCTCGAGGGAGATCACGAGACCGGAGTCGCTTCGGCCCTGGCCACGTCCCTGGACCGAACCCTAACCCTAGCTAAGGCTCTCTCCCCAAGAGGACCCAATGCCAACGTCTGACAACACCACGCGCCTGGGGTCCGGAAGAGGTGCAGGCTGACTCGGCATGGAACCTGGAAGCTCACCATGTCGTTTCCCAGGCCCGGCTGCAGCTGCCCAGAGGATTCCGGAGGCCTCCTCGACCAGGGGCCCAATCACGTGTGTGGCCTTGGCAGCCAAAGACGGATCCTGACCGGCACGGTCCCTTGTGCCCTCCACTCAGCCCTTCGGGGAGAACACTGCCCTGCTGTGGGTTGGGCGCCTGGAGCCTCCTGGGACCTAACCCTAACCCTAACCGTACCCCGAACCGGGACCCTCCACCGCAACGTAAGCCTGCCTCGAACCCTAACCCTGCAATGGAGCCGCCTTCTGGCATGGGCCCTCACTTCAGCCCTCGAGGGAGATCACGAGACTGGAGTCGATTCAGCCCTGGCGACGTCCCTGGACCAAACCCTAACCCTAGCTAAGGCTCGCTCCCCATGGGGACCCCATGCCAAAGTCTGACAAGACCACGCGCCTGGGGTCCAGAGGCGGTGCAGGCTGACTCGGCATGGAAGCTGCAAGCTCACCATGTGGTTTCCCAGGCCCGTGTGCAGCTGACCGAGAGGATTCCGGAGGCCTCCTCGAACAGGGGCCGATCGACGTGTGTGGCCTTGGCAGCCAAAGACGGATCCTGACCGGCACGGTCCCTTGTGCCCTCAACTCAGGCCTTCGGGAAGACCACTGCCCTGCTGTGGGTTCGGCGCCTGGAGCCTCCTGGGACCTAACCCTAACCCTAACCCCACACCGAACGGGGACCCTCCACCGAAACCTAAGCCGGCCTCGACCCCTAACCCTGCACTTGAGCCGCCTTGCTGCATGGGCCCTCACTTCAGCCCTCGAGGGAGATCACGAGACCGGAGTCGCTTCGGCCCTGGCCACGTCCCTGGACCGAACCCTAACCCTAGCTAAGGCTCTCTCCCCAAGAGGACCCAATGCCAACGTCTGACAACACCACGCGCCTGGGGTCCGGAAGAGGTGCAGGCTGACTCGGCATGGAACCTGGAAGCTCACCATGTCGTTTCCCAGGCCCGGCTGCAGCTGCCCAGAGGATTCCGGAGGCCTCCTCGACCAGGGGCCCAATCACGTGTGTGGCCTTGGCAGCCAAAGACGGATCCTGACCGGCACGGTCCCTTGTGCCCTCCACTCAGCCCTTCGGGGAGAACACTGCCCTGCTGTGGGTTGGGCGCCTGGAGCCTCCTGGGACCTAACCCTAACCCTAACCGTACCCCGAACCGGGACCCTCCACCGCAACGTAAGCCTGCCTCGAACCCTAACCCTGCAATGGAGCCGCCTTCTGGCATGGGCCCTCACTTCAGCCCTCGAGGGAGATCACGAGACTGGAGTCGATTCAGCCCTGGCGACGTCCCTGGACCAAACCCTAACCCTAGCTAAGGCTCGCTCCCCATGGGGACCCCATGCCAAAGTCTGACAAGACCACGCGCCTGGGGTCCAGAGGCGGTGCAGGCTGACTCGGCATGGAAGCTGCAAGCTCACCATGTGGTTTCCCAGGCCCGTGTGCAGCTGACCGAGAGGATTCCGGAGGCCTCCTCGAACAGGGGCCGATCGACGTGTGTGGCCTTGGCAGCCAAAGACGGATCCTGACCGGCACGGTCCCTTGTGCCCTCAACTCAGGCCTTCGGGAAGACCACTGCCCTGCTGTGGGTTCGGCGCCTGGAGCCTCCTGGGACCTAACCCTAACCCTAACCCCACACCGAACGGGGACCCTCCACCGAAACCTAAGCCGGCCTCGACCCCTAACCCTGCACTTGAGCCGCCTTGCTGCATGGGCCCTCACTTCAGCCCTCGAGGGAGATCACGAGACCGGAGTCGCTTCGGCCCTGGCCACGTCCCTGGACCGAACCCTAACCCTAGCTAAGGCTCTCTCCCCAAGAGGACCCAATGCCAACGTCTGACAACACCACGCGCCTGGGGTCCGGACGAGGTGCAGGCTGACTCGGCATGGAACCTGGAAGCTCACCATGTCGTTTCCCAGGCCCGGCTGCAGCTGCCCAGAGGATTCCGGAGGCCTCCTCGACCAGGGGCCCAATCACGTGTGTGGCCTTGGCAGCCAAAGACGGATCCTGACCGGCACGGTCCCTTGTGCCTCCACTCAGCCCTTCGGGGAGAACACTGCCCTGCTGTGGGTTGGGCGCCTGGAGCCTCCTGGGACCTAACCCTAACCCTAACCGTACCCCGAACCGGGACCCTCCACCGCAACGTAAGCCTGCCTCGAACCCTAACCCTGCAATGGAGCCGCCTTCTGGCATGGGCCCTCACTTCAGCCCTCGAGGGAGATCACGAGACTGGAGTCGATTCAGCCCTGGCGACGTCCCTGGACCAAACCCTAACCCTAGCTAAGGCTCGCTCCCCATGGGGACCCCATGCCAAAGTCTGACAAGACCACGCGCCTGGGGTCCAGAGGCGGTGCAGGCTGACTCGGCATGGAAGCTGCAAGCTCACCATGTGGTTTCCCAGGCCCGTGTGCAGCTGACCGAGAGGATTCCGGAGGCCTCCTCGAACAGGGGCCGATCGACGTGTGTGGCCTTGGCAGCCAAAGACGGATCCTGACCGGCACGGTCCCTTGTGCCCTCAACTCAGGCCTTCGGGAAGACCACTGCCCTGCTATGGGTTCGGCGCCTGGAGCCTCCTGGGACCTAACCCTAACCCTAACCCCACACCGAAACGGGGACCCTCCACCGAAACCTAAGCCGGCCTCGACCCCTAACCCTGCACTTGAGCCACCTTGCTGCATGGGCCCTCACTTCAGCCCTCGAGGGAGATCACGAGACCGGAGTCGCTTCGGCCCTGGCCACGTCCCTGGACCGAACCCGAACCCTAGCTAAGGCTCTCTCCCCAAGAGGACCCAATGCCAACGTCTGACAACACCACGCGCCTGGGGTCCGGAAGAGGTGCAGGCTGACTCGGCATGGAACCTGGAAGCTCACCATGTCGTTTCCCAGGCCCGGCTGCAGCTGCCCAGAGGATTCCGGAGGCCTCCTCGACCAGCGGCCCAATCACGTGTGTGGCCTTGGCAGCCAAAGACGGATCCTGACCGGCACGGTCCCTTGTGCCCTCCACTCAGCCCTTCGGGGAGAACACTGCCCTGCTGTGGGTTGGGCGCCTGGAGCCTCCTGGGACCTAACCCTAACCCTAACCGTACCCCGAACCGGGACCCTCCACCGCAACGTAAGCCTGCCTCGAACCCTAACCCTGCAATGGAGCCGCCTTCTGGCATGGGCCCTCACTTCAGCCCTCGAGGGAGATCACGAGACTGGAGTCGATTCAGCCCTGGCGACGTCCCTGGACCAAACCCTAACCCTAGCTAAGGCTCGCTCCCCATGGGGACCCCATGCCAAAGTCTGACAAGACCACGCGCCTGGGGTCCAGAGGCGGTGCAGGCTGACTCGGCATGGAAGCTGCAAGCTCACCATGTGGTTTCCCAGGCCCGTGTGCAGCTGACCGAGAGGATTCCGGAGGCCTCCTCGAACAGGGGCCGATCGACGTGTGTGGCCTTGGCAGCCAAAGACGGATCCTGACCGGCACGGTCCCTTGTGCCCTCAACTCAGGCCTTCGGGAAGACCACTGCCCTGCTGTGGGTTCGGCGCCTGGAGCCTCCTGGGACCTAACCCTAACCCTAACCCCACACCGAACGGGGACCCTCCACCGAAACCTAAGCCGGCCTCGACCCCTAACCCTGCACTTGAGCCGCCTTGCTGCATGGGCCCTCACTTCAGCCCTCGAGGGAGATCACGAGACCGGAGTCGCTTCGGCCCTGGCCACGTCCCTGGACCGAACCCTAACCCTAGCTAAGGCTCTCTCCCCAAGAGGACCCAATGCCAACGTCTGACAACACCACGCGCCTGGGGTCCGGAAGAGGTGCAGGCTGACTCGGCATGGAACCTGGAAGCTCACCATGTCGTTTCCCAGGCCCGGCTGCAGCTGCCCAGAGGATTCCGGAGGCCTCCTCGACCAGGGGCCCAATCACGTGTGTGGCCTTGGCAGCCAAAGACGGATCCTGACCGGCACGGTCCCTTGTGCCCTCCACTCAGCCCTTCGGGGAGAACACTGCCCTGCTGTGGGTTGGGCGCCTGGAGCCTCCTGGGACCTAACCCTAACCCTAACCGTACCCCGAACCGGGACCCTCCACCGCAACGTAAGCCTGCCTCGAACCCTAACCCTGCAATGGAGCCGCCTTCTGGCATGGGCCCTCACTTCAGCCCTCGAGGGAGATCACGAGACTGGAGTCGATTCAGCCCTGGCGACGTCCCTGGACCAAACCCTAACCCTAGCTAAGGCTCGCTCCCCATGGGGACCCCATGCCAAAGTCTGACAAGACCACGCGCCTGGGGTCCAGAGGCGGTGCAGGCTGACTCGGCATGGAAGCTGCAAGCTCACCATGTGGTTTCCCAGGCCCGTGTGCAGCTGACCGAGAGGATTCCGGAGGCCTCCTCGAACAGGGGCCGATCGACGTGTGTGGCCTTGGCAGCCAAAGACGGATCCTGACCGGCACGGTCCCTTGTGCCCTCAACTGAGGCCTTCGGGAAGACCACTGCCCTGCTGTGGGTTCGGCGCCTGGAGCCTCCTGGGACCTAACCCTAACCCTAACCCCACACCGAACGGGGACCCTCCACCGAAACCTAAGCCGGCCTCGACCCCTAACCCTGCACTTGAGCCGCCTTGCTGCATGGGCCCTCACTTCAGCCCTCGAGGGAGATCACGAGACCGGAGTCGCTTCGGCCCTGGCCACGTCCCTGGACCGAACCCTAACCCTAGCTAAGGCTCTCTCCCCAAGAGGACCCAATGCCAACGTCTGACAACACCACGCGCCTGGGGTCCGGAAGAGGTGCAGGCTGACTCGGCATGGAACCTGGAAGCTCACCATGTCGTTTCCCAGGCCCGGCTGCAGCTGCCCAGAGGATTCCGGAGGCCTCCTCGACCAGGGGCCCAATCACGTGTGTGGCCTTGGCAGCCAAAGACGGATCCTGACCGGCACGGTCCCTTGTGCCCTCCACTCAGCCCTTCGGGGAGAACACTGCCCTGCTGTGGGTTGGGCGCCTGGAGCCTCCTGGGACCTAACCCTAACCCTAACCGTACCCCGAACCGGGACCCTCCACCGCAACGTAAGCCTGCCTCGAACCCTAACCCTGCAATGGAGCCGCCTTCTGGCATGGGCCCTCACTTCAGCCCTCGAGGGAGATCACGAGACTGGAGTCGATTCAGCCCTGGCGACGTCCCTGGACCAAACCCTAACCCTAGCTAAGGCTCGCTCCCCATGGGGACCCCATGCCAAAGTCTGACAAGACCACGCGCCTGGGGTCCAGAGGCGGTGCAGGCTGACTCGGCATGGAAGCTGCAAGCTCACCATGTGGTTTCCCAGGCCCGTGTGCAGCTGACCGAGAGGATTCCGGAGGCCTCCTCGAACAGGGGCCGATCGACGTGTGTGGCCTTGGCAGCCAAAGACGGATCCTGACCGGCACGGTCCCTTGTGCCCTCAACTCAGGCCTTCGGGAAGACCACTGCCCTGCTGTGGGTTCGGCGCCTGGAGCCTCCTGGGACCTAACCCTAACCCTAACCCCACACCGAACGGGCACCCTCCACCGAAACCTAAGCCGGCCTCGACCCCTAACCCTGCACTTGAGCCGCCTTGCTGCATGGGCCCTCACTTCAGCCCTCGAGGGAGATCACGAGACCGGAGTCGCTTCGGCCCTGGCCACGTCCCTGGACCGAACCCGAACCCTAGCTAAGGCTCTCTCCCCAAGAGGACCCAATGCCAACGTCTGACAACACCACGCGCCTGGGGTCCGGAAGAGGTGCAGGCTGACTCGGCATGGAACCTGGAAGCTCACCATGTCGTTTCCCAGGCCCGGCTGCAGCTGCCCAGAGGATTCCGGAGGCCTCCTCGACCAGCGGCCCAATCACGTGTGTGGCCTTGGCAGCCAAAGACGGATCCTGACCGGCACGGTCCCTTGTGCCCTCCACTCAGCCCTTCGGGGAGAACACTGCCCTGCTGTGGGTTGGGCGCCTGGAGCCTCCTGGGACCTAACCCTAACCCTAACCGTACCCCGAACCGGGACCCTCCACCGCAACGTAAGCCTGCCTCGAACCCTAACCCTGCAATGGAGCCGCCTTCTGGCATGGGCCCTCACTTCAGCCCTCGAGGGAGATCACGAGACTGGAGTCGATTCAGCCCTGGCGACGTCCCTGGACCAAACCCTAACCCTAGCTAAGGCTCGCTCCCCATGGGGACCCCATGCCAAAGTCTGACAAGACCACGCGCCTGGGGTCCAGAGGCGGTGCAGGCTGACTCGGCATGGAAGCTGCAAGCTCACCATGTGGTTTCCCAGGCCCGTGTGCAGCTGACCGAGAGGATTCCGGAGGCCTCCTCGAACAGGGGCCGATCGACGTGTGTGGCCTTGGCAGCCAAAGACGGATCCTGACCGGCACGGTCCCATGTGCCCTCAACTCAGGCCTTCGGGAAGACCACTGCCCTGCTGTGGGTTCGGCGCCTGGAGCCTCCTGGGACCTAACCCTAACCCTAACCCCACACCGAACGGGGACCCTCCACCGAAACCTAAGCCGGCCTCGACCCCTAACCCTGCACTTGAGCCGCCTTGCTGCATGGGCCCTCACTTCAGCCCTCGAGGGAGATCACGAGACCGGAGTCGCTTCGGCCCTGGCCACGTCCCTGGACCGAACCCTAACCCTAGCTAAGGCTCTCTCCCCAAGAGGACCCAATGCCAACGTCTGACAACACCACGCGCCTGGGGTCCGGAAGAGGTGCAGGCTGACTCGGCATGGAACCTGGAAGCTCACCATGTCGTTTCCCAGGCCCGGCTGCAGCTGCCCAGAGGATTCCGGAGGCCTCCTCGACCAGGGGCCCAATCACGTGTGTGGCCTTGGCAGCCAAAGACGGATCCTGACCGGCACGGTCCCTTGTGCCCTCCACTCAGCCCTTCGGGGAGAACACTGCCCTGCTGTGGGTTGGGCGCCTGGAGCCTCCTGGGACCTAACCCTAACCCTAACCGTACCCCGAACCGGGACCCTCCACCGCAACGTAAGCCTGCCTCGAACCCTAACCCTGCAATGGAGCCGCCTTCTGGCATGGGCCCTCACTTCAGCCCTCGAGGGAGATCACGAGACTGGAGTCGATTCAGCCCTGGCGACGTCCCTGGACCAAACCCTAACCCTAGCTAAGGCTCGCTCCCCATGGGGACCCCATGCCAAAGTCTGACAAGACCACGCGCCTGGGGTCCAGAGGCGGTGCAGGCTGACTCGGCATGGAAGCTGCAAGCTCACCATGTGGTTTCCCAGGCCCGTGTGCAGCTGACCGAGAGGATTCCGGAGGCCTCCTCGAACAGGGGCCGATCGACGTGTGTGGCCTTGGCAGCCAAAGACGGATCCTGACCGGCACGGTCCCTTGTGCCCTCAACTCAGGCCTTCGGGAAGACCACTGCCCTGCTGTGGGTTCGGCGCCTGGAGCCTCCTGGGACCTAACCCTAACCCTAACCCCACACCGAACGGGGACCCTCCACCGAAACCTAAGCCGGCCTCGACCCCTAACCCTGCACTTGAGCCGCCTTGCTGCATGGGCCCTCACTTCAGCCCTCGAGGGAGATCACGAGACCGGAGTCGCTTCGGCCCTGGCCACGTCCCTGGACCGAACCCTAACCCTAGCTAAGGCTCTCTCCCCAAGAGGACCCAATGCCAACGTCTGACAACACCACGCGCCTGGGGTCCGGAAGAGGTGCAGGCTGACTCGGCATGGAACCTGGAAGCTCACCATGTCGTTTCCCAGGCCCGGCTGCAGCTGCCCAGAGGATTCCGGAGGCCTCCTCGACCAGGGGCCCAATCACGTGTGTGGCCTTGGCAGCCAAAGACGGATCCTGACCGGCACGGTCCCTTGTGCCCTCCACTCAGCCCTTCGGGGAGAACACTGCCCTGCTGTGGGTTGGGCGCCTGGAGCCTCCTGGGACCTAACCCTAACCCTAACCGTACCCCGAACCGGGACCCTCCACCGCAACGTAAGCCTGCCTCGAACCCTAACCCTGCAATGGAGCCGCCTTCTGGCATGGGCCCTCACTTCAGCCCTCGAGGGAGATCACGAGACTGGAGTCGATTCAGCCCTGGCGACGTCCCTGGACCAAACCCTAACCCTAGCTAAGGCTCGCTCCCCATGGGGACCCCATGCCAAAGTCTGACAAGACCACGCGCCTGGGGTCCAGAGGCGGTGCAGGCTGACTCGGCATGGAAGCTGCAAGCTCACCATGTGGTTTCCCAGGCCCGTGTGCAGCTGACCGAGAGGATTCCGGAGGCCTCCTCGAACAGGGGCCGATCGACGTGTGTGGCCTTGGCAGCCAAAGACGGATCCTGACCGGCACGGTCCCTTGTGCCCTCAACTCAGGCCTTCGGGAAGACCACTGCCCTGCTGTGGGTTCGGCGCCTGGAGCCTCCTGGGACCTAACCCTAACCCTAACCCCACACCGAACGGGGACCCTCCACCGAAACCTAAGCCGGCCTCGACCCCTAACCCTGCACTTGAGCCGCCTTGCTGCATGGGCCCTCACTTCAGCCCTCGAGGGAGATCACGAGACCGGAGTCGCTTCGGCCCTGGCCACGTCCCTGGACCGAACCCTAACCCTAGCTAAGGCTCTCTCCCCAAGAGGACCCAATGCCAACGTCTGACAACACCACGCGCCTGGGGTCCGGAAGAGGTGCAGGCTGACTCGGCATGGAACCTGGAAGCTCACCATGTCGTTTCCCAGGCCCGGCTGCAGCTGCCCAGAGGATTCCGGAGGCCTCCTCGACCAGGGGCCCAATCACGTGTGTGGCCTTGGCAGCCAAAGACGGATCCTGACCGGCACGGTCCCTTGTGCCCTCCACTCAGCCCTTCGGGGAGAACACTGCCCTGCTGTGGGTTGGGCGCCTGGAGCCTCCTGGGACCTAACCCTAACCCTAACCGTACCCCGAACCGGGACCCTCCACCGCAACGTAAGCCTGCCTCGAACCCTAACCCTGCAATGGAGCCGCCTTCTGGCATGGGCCCTCACTTCAGCCCTCGAGGGAGATCACGAGACTGGAGTCGATTCAGCCCTGGCGACGTCCCTGGACCAAACCCTAACCCTAGCTAAGGCTCGCTCCCCATGGGGACCCCATGCCAAAGTCTGACAAGACCACGCGCCTGGGGTCCAGAGGCGGTGCAGGCTGACTCGGCATGGAAGCTGCAAGCTCACCATGTGGTTTCCCAGGCCCGTGTGCAGCTGACCGAGAGGATTCCGGAGGCCTCCTCGAACAGGGGCCGATCGACGTGTGTGGCCTTGGCAGCCAAAGACGGATCCTGACCGGCACGGTCCCTTGTGCCCTCAACTCAGGCCTTCGGGAAGACCACTGCCCTGCTGTGGGTTCGGCGCCTGGAGCCTCCTGGGACCTAACCCTAACCCTAACCCCACACCGAAACGGGGACCCTCCACCGAAATCTAAGCCGGCCTCGACCCCTAACCCTGCACTTGAGCCGCCTTGCTGCATGGGCCCTCACTTCAGCCCTCGAGGGAGATCACGAGACCGGAGTCGCTTCGGCCCTGGCCACGTCCCTGGACCGAACCCGAACCCTAGCTAAGGCTCTCTCCCCAAGAGGACCCAATGCCAACGTCTGACAACACCACGCGCCTGGGGTCCGGAAGAGGTGCAGGCTGACTCGGCATGGAACCTGGAAGCTCACCATGTCGTTTCCCAGGCCCGGCTGCAGCTGCCCAGAGGATTCCGGAGGCTTCCTCGACCAGCGGCCCAATCACGTGTGTGGCCTTGGCAGCCAAAGACGGATCCTGACCGGCACGGTCCCTTGTGCCCTCCACTCAGCCCTTCGGGGAGAACACTGCCCTGCTGTGGGTTGGGCGCCTGGAGCCTCCTGGGACCTAACCCTAACCCTAACCGTACCCCGAACCGGGACCCTCCACCGCAACGTAAGCCTGCCTCGAACCCTAACCCTGCAATGGAGCCGCCTTCTGGCATGGGCCCTCACTTCAGCCCTCGAGGGAGATCACGAGACTGGAGTCGATTCAGCCCTGGCGACGTCCCTGGACCAAACCCTAACCCTAGCTAAGGCTCGCTCCCCATGGGGACCCCATGCCAAAGTCTGACAAGACCACGCGCCTGGGGTCCAGAGGCGGTGCAGGCTGACTCGGCATGGAAGCTGCAAGCTCACCATGTGGTTTCCCAGGCCCGTGTGCAGCTGACCGAGAGGATTCCGGAGGCCTCCTCGAACAGGGGCCGATCGACGTGTGTGGCCTTGGCAGCCAAAGACGGATCCTGACCGGCACGGTCCCTTGTGCCCTCAACTCAGGCCTTCGGGAAGACCACTGCCCTGCTGTGGGTTCGGCGCCTGGAGCCTCCTGGGACCTAACCCTAACCCTAACCCCACACCGAACGGGGACCCTCCACCGAAACCTAAGCCGGCCTCGACCCCTAACCCTGCACTTGAGCCGCCTTGCTGCATGGGCCCTCACTTCAGCCCTCGAGGGAGATCACGAGACCGGAGTCGCTTCGGCCCTGGCCACGTCCCTGGACCGAACCCTAACCCTAGCTAAGGCTCTCTCCCCAAGAGGACCCAATGCCAACGTCTGACAACACCACGCGCCTGGGGTCCGGAAGAGGTGCAGGCTGACTCGGCATGGAACCTGGAAGCTCACCATGTCGTTTCCCAGGCCCGGCTGCAGCTGCCCAGAGGATTCCGGAGGCCTCCTCGACCAGGGGCCCAATCACGTGTGTGGCCTTGGCAGCCAAAGACGGATCCTGACCGGCACGGTCCCTTGTGCCCTCCACTCAGCCCTTCGGGGAGAACACTGCCCTGCTGTGGGTTGGGCGCCTGGAGCCTCCTGGGACCTAACCCTAACCCTAACCGTACCCCGAACCGGGACCCTCCACCGCAACGTAAGCCTGCCTCGAACCCTAACCCTGCAATGGAGCCGCCTTCTGGCATGGGCCCTCACTTCAGCCCTCGAGGGAGATCACGAGACTGGAGTCGATTCAGCCCTGGCGACGTCCCTGGACCAAACCCTAACCCTAGCTAAGGCTCGCTCCCCATGGGGACCCCATGCCAAAGTCTGACAAGACCACGCGCCTGGGGTCCAGAGGCGGTGCAGGCTGACTCGGCATGGAAGCTGCAAGCTCACCATGTGGTTTCCCAGGCCCGTGTGCAGCTGACCGAGAGGATTCCGGAGGCCTCCTCGAACAGGGGCCGATCGACGTGTGTGGCCTTGGCAGCCAAAGACGGATCCTGACCGGCACGGTCCCTTGTGCCCTCAACTCAGGCCTTCGGGAAGACCACTGCCCTGCTGTGGGTTCGGCGCCTGGAGCCTCCTGGGACCTAACCCTAACCCTAACCCCACACCGAACGGGGACCCTCCACCGAAACCTAAGCCGGCCTCGACCCCTAACCCTGCACTTGAGCCGCCTTGCTGCATGGGCCCTCACTTCAGCCCTCGAGGGAGATCACGAGACCGGAGTCGCTTTGGCCCTGGCCACGTCCCTGGACCGAACCCTAACCCTAGCTAAGGCTCTCTCCCCAAGAGGACCCAATGCCAACGTCTGACAACACCACGCGCCTGGGGTCCGGAAGAGGTGCAGGCTGACTCGGCATGGAACCTGGAAGCTCACCATGTCGTTTCCCAGGCCCGGCTGCAGCTGCCCAGAGGATTCCGGAGGCCTCCTCGACCAGGGGCCCAATCACGTGTGTGGCCTTGGCAGCCAAAGACGGATCCTGACCGGCACGGTCCCTTGTGCCCTCCACTCAGCCCTTCGGGGAGAACACTGCCCTGCTGTGGGTTGGGCGCCTGGAGCCTCCTGGGACCTAACCCTAACCCTAACCGTACCCCGAACCGGGACCCTCCACCGCAACGTAAGCCTGCCTCGAACCCTAACCCTGCAATGGAGCCGCCTTCTGGCATGGGCCCTCACTTCAGCCCTCGAGGGAGATCACGAGACTGGAGTCGATTCAGCCCTGGCGACGTCCCTGGACCAAACCCTAACCCTAGCTAAGGCTCGCTCCCCATGGGGACCCCATGCCAAAGTCTGACAAGACCACGCGCCTGGGGTCCAGAGGCGGTGCAGGCTGACTCGGCATGGAAGCTGCAAGCTCACCATGTGGTTTCCCAGGCCCGTGTGCAGCTGACCGAGAGGATTCCGGAGGCCTCCTCGAACAGGGGCCGATCGACGTGTGTGGCCTTGGCAGCCAAAGACGGATCCTGACCGGCACGGTCCCTTGTGCCCTCAACTCAGGCCTTCGGGAAGACCACTGCCCTGCTGTGGGTTCGGCGCCTGGAGCCTCCTGGGACCTAACCCTAACCCTAACCCCACACCGAAACGGGGACCCTCCACCGAAATCTAAGCCGGCCTCGACCCCTAACCCTGCACTTGAGCCGCCTTGCTGCATGGGCCCTCACTTCAGCCCTCGAGGGAGATCACGAGACCGGAGTCGCTTCGGCCCTGGCCACGTCCCTGGACCGAACCCGAACCCTAGCTAAGGCTCTCTCCCCAAGAGGACCCAATGCCAACGTCTGACAACACCACGCGCCTGGGGTCCGGAAGAGGTGCAGGCTGACTCGGCATGGAACCTGGAAGCTCACCATGTCGTTTCCCAGGCCCGGCTGCAGCTGCCCAGAGGATTCCGGAGGCCTCCTCGACCAGCGGCCCAATCACGTGTGTGGCCTTGGCAGCCAAAGACGGATCCTGACCGGCACGGTCCCTTGTGCCCTCCACTCAGCCCTTCGGGGAGAACACTGCCCTGCTGTGGGTTGGGCGCCTGGAGCCTCCTGGGACCTAACCCTAACCCTAACCGTACCCCGAACCGGGACCCTCCACCGCAA
The DNA here is from genome assembly GCF_024362965.1 of Panthera pardus. NCBI lineage: Eukaryota > Metazoa > Chordata > Mammalia > Carnivora > Felidae > Panthera > Panthera pardus. The sequence continues at coordinate 35,042 of NW_026526707.1, forward strand.
CGTAAGCCTGCCTCGAACCCTAACCCTGCAATGGAGCCGCCTTCTGGCATGGGCCCTCACTTCAGCCCTCGAGGGAGATCACGAGACTGGAGTCGATTCAGCCCTGGCGACGTCCCTGGACCAAACCCTAACCCTAGCTAAGGCTCGCTCCCCATGGGGACCCCATGCCAAAGTCTGACAAGACCACGCGCCTGGGGTCCAGAGGCGGTGCAGGCTGACTCGGCATGGAAGCTGCAAGCTCACCATGTGGTTTCCCAGGCCCGTGTGCAGCTGACCGAGAGGATTCCGGAGGCCTCCTCGAACAGGGGCCGATCGACGTGTGTGGCCTTGGCAGCCAAAGACGGATCCTGACCGGCACGGTCCCTTGTGCCCTCAACTCAGGCCTTCGGGAAGACCACTGCCCTGCTGTGGGTTGGGCGCCTGGAGCCTCCTGGGACCTAACCCTAACCCTAACCCCACACCGAACGGGGACCCTCCACCGAAACCTAAGCCGGCCTCGACCCCTAACCCTGCACTTGAGCCGCCTTGCTGCATGGGCCCTCACTTCAGCCCTCGAGGGAGATCACGAGACCGGAGTCGCTTCGGCCCTGGCCACGTCCCTGGACCGAACCCTAACCCTAGCTAAGGCTCTCTCCCCAAGAGGACCCAATGCCAACGTCTGACAACACCACGCGCCTGGGGTCCGGAAGAGGTGCAGGCTGACTCGGCATGGAACCTGGAAGCTCACCATGTCGTTTCCCAGGCCCGGCTGCAGCTGCCCAGAGGATTCCGGAGGCCTCCTCGACCAGGGGCCCAATCACGTGTGTGGCCTTGGCAGCCAAAGACGGATCCTGACCGGCACGGTCCCTTGTGCCCTCCACTCAGCCCTTCGGGGAGAACACTGCCCTGCTGTGGGTTGGGCGCCTGGAGCCTCCTGGGACCTAACCCTAACCCTAACCGTACCCCGAACCGGGACCCTCCACCGCAACGTAAGCCTGCCTCGAACCCTAACCCTGCAATGGAGCCGCCTTCTGGCATGGGCCCTCACTTCAGCCCTCGAGGGAGATCACGAGACTGGAGTCGATTCAGCCCTGGCGACGTCCCTGGACCAAACCCTAACCCTAGCTAAGGCTCGCTCCCCATGGGGACCCCATGCCAAAGTCTGACAAGACCACGCGCCTGGGGTCCAGAGGCGGTGCAGGCTGACTCGGCATGGAAGCTGCAAGCTCACCATGTGGTTTCCCAGGCCCGTGTGCAGCTGACCGAGAGGATTCCGGAGGCCTCCTCGAACAGGGGCCGATCGACGTGTGTGGCCTTGGCAGCCAAAGACGGATCCTGACCGGCACGGTCCCTTGTGCCCTCAACTCAGGCCTTCGGGAAGACCACTGCCCTGCTGTGGGTTCGGCGCCTGGAGCCTCCTGGGACCTAACCCTAACCCTAACCCCACACCGAAACGGGGACCCTCCACCGAAACCTAAGCCGGCCTCGACCCCTAACCCTGCACTTGAGCCGCCTTGCTGCATGGGCCCTCACTTCAGCCCTCGAGGGAGATCACGAGACCGGAGTCGCTTCGGCCCTGGCCACGTCCCTGGACCGAACCCGAACCCTAGCTAAGGCTCTCTCCCCAAGAGGACCCAATGCCAACGTCTGACAACACCACGCGCCTGGGGTCCGGAAGAGGTGCAGGCTGACTCGGCATGGAACCTGGAAGCTCACCATGTCGTTTCCCAGGCCCGGCTGCAGCTGCCCAGAGGATTCCGGAGGCCTCCTCGACCAGCGGCCCAATCACGTGTGTGGCCTTGGCAGCCAAAGACGGATCCTGACCGGCACGGTCCCTTGTGCCCTCCACTCAGCCCTTCGGGGAGAACACTGCCCTGCTGTGGGTTGGGCGCCTGGAGCCTCCTGGGACCTAACCCTAACCCTAACCGTACCCCGAACCGGGACCCTCCACCGCAACGTAAGCCTGCCTCGAACCCTAACCCTGCAATGGAGCCGCCTTCTGGCATGGGCCCTCACTTCAGCCCTCGAGGGAGATCACGAGACTGGAGTCGATTCAGCCCTGGCGACGTCCCTGGACCAAACCCTAACCCTAGCTAAGGCTCCCTCCCCATGGGGACCCCATGCCAAAGTCTGACAAGACCACGCGCCTGGGGTCCAGAGGCGGTGCAGGCTGACTCGGCATGGAAGCTGCAAGCTCACCATGTGGTTTCCCAGGCCCGTGTGCAGCTGACCGAGAGGATTCCGGAGGCCTCCTCGAACAGGGGCCGATCGACGTGCGTGGCCTTGGCAGCCAAAGACGGATCCTGACCGGCACGGTCCCTTGTGCCCTCAACTCAGGCCTTCGGGAAGACCACTGCCCTGCTGTGGGTTCGGCGCCTGGAGCCTCCTGGGACCTAACCCTAACCCTAACCCCACACCGAACGGGGACCCTCCACCGAAACCTAAGCCGGCCTCGACCCCTAACCCTGCACTTGAGCCGCCTTGCTGCATGGGCCCTCACTTCAGCCCTCGAGGGAGATCACGAGACCGGAGTCGCTTCGGCCCTGGCCACGTCCCTGGACCGAACCCTAACCCTAGCTAAGGCTCTCTCCCCAAGAGGACCCAATGCCAACGTCTGACAACACCACGCGCCTGGGGTCCGGAAGAGGTGCAGGCTGACTCGGCATGGAACCTGGAAGCTCACCATGTCGTTTCCCAGGCCCGGCTGCAGCTGCCCAGAGGATTCCGGAGGCCTCCTCGACCAGGGGCCCAATCACGTGTGTGTTGCCTTGGCAGCCAAAGACGGATCCTGACCGGCACGGTCCCTTGTGCCCTCCACTCAGCCCTTCGGGGAGAACACTGCCCTGCTGTGGGTTGGGCGCCTGGAGCCTCCTGGGACCTAACCCTAACCCTAACCGTACCCCGAACCGGGACCCTCCACCGCAACGTAAGCCTGCCTCGAACCCTAACCCTGCAATGGAGCCGCCTTCTGGCATGGGCCCTCACTTCAGCCCTCGAGGGAGATCACGAGACTGGAGTCGATTCAGCCCTGGCGACGTCCCTGGACCAAACCCTAACCCTAGCTAAGGCTCGCTCCCCATGGGGACCCCATGCCAAAGTCTGACAAGACCACGCGCCTGGGGTCCAGAGGCGGTGCAGGCTGACTCGGCATGGAAGCTGCAAGCTCACCATGTGGTTTCCCAGGCCCGTGTGCAGCTGACCGAGAGGATTCCGGAGGCCTCCTCGAACAGGGGCCGATCGACGTGTGTGGCCTTGGCAGCCAAAGACGGATCCTGACCGGCACGGTCCCTTGTGCCCTCAACTCAGGCCTTCGGGAAGACCACTGCCCTGCTGTGGGTTCGGCGCCTGGAGCCTCCTGGGACCTAACCCTAACCCTAACCCCACACCGAACGGGGACCCTCCACCGAAACCTAAGCCGGCCTCGACCCCTAACCCTGCACTGGAGCCGCCTTGCTGCATGGGCCCTCACTTCAGCCCTCGAGGGAGATCACGAGACCGGAGTCGCTTCGGCCCTGGCCACGTCCCTGGACCGAACCCTAACCCTAGCTAAGGCTCTCTCCCCAAGAGGACCCAATGCCAACGTCTGACAACACCACGCGCCTGGGGTCCGGAAGAGGTGCAGGCTGACTCGGCATGGAACCTGGAAGCTCACCATGTGGTTTCCCAGGCCCGGCTGCAGCTGCCCAGAGGATTCCGGAAGCCTCCTCGACCAGGGGCCCAATCACGTGTGTGGCCTTGGCAGCCAAAGACGGATCCTGACCGGCACGGTCCCTTGTGCCCTCCACTCAGCCCTTCGGGGAGAACACTGCCCTGCTGTGGGTTGGGCGCCTGGAGCCTCCTGGGACCTAACCCTAACCCTAACCGTACCCCGAACCGGGACCCTCCACCGCAACGTAAGCCTGCCTCGAACCCTAACCCTGCAATGGAGCCGCCTTCTGGCATGGGCCCTCACTTCAGCCCTCGAGGGAGATCACGAGACTGGAGTCGATTCAGCCCTGGCGACGTCCCTGGACCAAACCCTAACCCTAGCTAAGGCTCGCTCCCCATGGGGACCCCATGCCAAAGTCTGACAAGACCACGCGCCTGGGGTCCAGAGGCGGTGCAGGCTGACTCGGCATGGAAGCTGCAAGCTCACCATGTGGTTTCCCAGGCCCGTGTGCAGCTGACCGAGAGGATTCCGGAGGCCTCCTGGAACAGGGGTCGATCGACGTGTGTGGCCTTGGCAGCCAAAGACGGATCCTGACCGGCACGGTCCCTTGTGCCCTCAACTCAGGCCTTCGGGAAGACCACTGCCCTGCTGTGGGTTCGGCGCCTGGAGCCTCCTGGGACCTAACCCTAACCCTAACCCCACACCGAACGGGGACCCTCCACCGAAACCTAAGCCGGCCTCGACCCCTAACCCTGCACTGGAGCCGCCTTGCTGCATGGGCCCTCACTTCAGCCCTCGAGGGAGATCACGAGACCGGAGTCGCTTCGGCCCTGGCCACGTCCCTGGACCGAACCCTAACCCTAGCTAAGGCTCTCTCCCCAAGAGGACCCAATGCCAACGTCTGACAACACCACGCGCCTGGGGTCCGGAAGAGGTGCAGGCTGACTCGGCATGGAACCTGGAAGCTCACCATGTGGTTTCCCAGGCCCGGCTGCAGCTGCCCAGAGGATTCCGGAGGCCTCCTCGACCAGGGGCCCAATCACGTGTGTGTTGCCTTGGCAGCCAAAGACGGATCCTGACCGGCACGGTCCCTTGTGCCCTCCACTCAGCCCTTCGGGGAGAACACTGCCCTGCTGTGGGTTGGGCGCCTGGAGCCTCCTGGGACCTAACCCTAACCCTAACCGTACCCCGAACCGGGACCCTCCACCGCAACGTAAGCCTGCCTCGAACCCTAACCCTGCAATGGAGCCGCCTTCTGGCATGGGCCCTCACTTCAGCCCTCGAGGGAGATCACGAGACTGGAGTCGATTCAGCCCTGGCGACGTCCCTGGACCAAACCCTAACCCTAGCTAAGGCTCGCTCCCCATGGGGACCCCATGCCAAAGTCTGACAAGACCACGCGCCTGGGGTCCAGAGGCGGTGCAGGCTGACTCGGCATGGAAGCTGCAAGCTCACCATGTGGTTTCCCAGGCCCGTGTGCAGCTGACCGAGAGGATTCCGGAGGCCTCCTCGAACAGGGGCCGATCGACGTGTGTGGCCTTGGCAGCCAAAGACGGATCCTGACCGGCACGGTCCCTTGTGCCCTCAACTCAGGCCTTCGGGAAGACCACTGCCCTGCTGTGGGTTCGGCGCCTGGAGCCTCCTGGGACCTAACCCTAACCCTAACCCCACACCGAACGGGGACCCTCCACCGAAACCTAAGCCGGCCTCGACCCCTAACCCTGCACTGGAGCCGCCTTGCTGCATGGGCCCTCACTTCAGCCCTCGAGGGAGGTCACGAGACCGGAGTCGCTTCAGCCCTGGCCACGTCCCTGGACCGAACCCTAACCCTAGCTAAGGCTCTCTCCCCAAGAGGACCCAATGCCAACGTCTGACAACACCACGCGCCTGGGGTCCGGAAGAGGTGCAGGCTGACTCGGCATGGAACCTGGAAGCTCACCATGTGGTTTCCCAGGCCCGGCTGCAGCTGCCCAGAGGATTCCGGAGGCCTCCTCGACCAGGGGCCCAATCACGTGTGTGGCCTTGGCAGCCAAAGACGGATCCTGACCGGCACGGTCCCTTGTGCCCTCCACTCAGCCCTTCGGGGAGAACACTGCCCTGCTGTGGGTTGGGCGCCTGGAGCCTCCTGGGACCTAACCCTAACCCTAAGCGTACCCCGAACCGGGACCCTCCACCGCAACGTAAGCCTGCCTCGAACCCTAACCCTGCAATGGAGCCGCCTTCTGGCATGGGCCCTCACTTCAGCCCTCGAGGGAGATCACGAGACTGGAGTCGATTCAGCCCTGGCGACGTCCCTGGACCAAACCCTAACCCTAGCTAAGGCTCCCTCCCCATGGGGACCCCATGCCAAAGTCTGACAAGACCACGCGCCTGGGGTCCAGAGGCGGTGCAGGCTGACTCGGCATGGAAGCTGCAAGCTCACCATGTGGTTTCCCAGGCCCGTGTGCAGCTGACCGAGAGGATTCCGGAGGCCTCCTCGAACAGGGGCCGATCGACGTGCGTGGCCTTGGCAGCCAAAGACGGATCCTGACCGGCACGGTCCCTTGTGCCCTCAACTCAGGCCTTCGGGAAGACCACTGCCCTGCTGTGGGTTCGGCGCCTGGAGCCTCCTGGGACCTAACCCTAACCCTAACCCCACACCGAACGGGGACCCTCCACCGAAACCTAAGCCGGCCTCGACCCCTAACCCTGCACTTGAGCCGCCTTGCTGCATGGGCCCTCACTTCAGCCCTCGAGGGAGATCACGAGACCGGAGTCGCTTCGGCCCTGGCCACGTCCCTGGACCGAACCCTAACCCTAGCTAAGGCTCTCTCCCCAAGAGGACCCAATGCCAACGTCTGACAACACCACGCGCCTGGGGTCCGGAAGAGGTGCAGGCTGACTCGGCATGGAACCTGGAAGCTCACCATGTCGTTTCCCAGGCCCGGCTGCAGCTGCCCAGAGGATTCCGGAGGCCTCCTCGACCAGGGGCCCAATCACGTGTGTGTTGCCTTGGCAGCCAAAGACGGATCCTGACCGGCACGGTCCCTTGTGCCCTCCACTCAGCCCTTCGGGGAGAACACTGCCCTGCTGTGGGTTGGGCGCCTGGAGCCTCCTGGGACCTAACCCTAACCCTAACCGTACCCCGAACCGGGACCCTCCACCGCAACGTAAGCCTGCCTCGAACCCTAACCCTGCAATGGAGCCGCCTTCTGGCATGGGCCCTCACTTCAGCCCTCGAGGGAGATCACGAGACTGGAGTCGATTCAGCCCTGGCGACGTCCCTGGACCAAACCCTAACCCTAGCTAAGGCTCGCTCCCCATGGGGACCCCATGCCAAAGTCTGACAAGACCACGCGCCTGGGGTCCAGAGGCGGTGCAGGCTGACTCGGCATGGAAGCTGCAAGCTCACCATGTGGTTTCCCAGGCCCGTGTGCAGCTGACCGAGAGGATTCCGGAGGCCTCCTCGAACAGGGGCCGATCGACGTGTGTGGCCTTGGCAGCCAAAGACGGATCCTGACCGGCACGGTCCCTTGTGCCCTCAACTCAGGCCTTCGGGAAGACCACTGCCCTGCTGTGGGTTCGGCGCCTGGAGCCTCCTGGGACCTAACCCTAACCCTAACCCCACACCGAACGGGGACCCTCCACCGAAACCTAAGCCGGCCTCGACCCCTAACCCTGCACTGGAGCCGCCTTGCTGCATGGGCCCTCACTTCAGCCCTCGAGGGAGATCACGAGACCGGAGTCGCTTCGGCCCTGGCCACGTCCCTGGACCGAACCCTAACCCTAGCTAAGGCTCTCTCCCCAAGAGGACCCAATGCCAACGTCTGACAACACCACGCGCCTGGGGTCCGGAAGAGGTGCAGGCTGACTCGGCATGGAACCTGGAAGCTCACCATGTGGTTTCCCAGGCCCGGCTGCAGCTGCCCAGAGGATTCCGGAAGCCTCCTCGACCAGGGGCCCAATCACGTGTGTGGCCTTGGCAGCCAAAGACGGATCCTGACCGGCACGGTCCCTTGTGCCCTCCACTCAGCCCTTCGGGGAGAACACTGCCCTGCTGTGGGTTGGGCGCCTGGAGCCTCCTGGGACCTAACCCTAACCCTAACCGTACCCCGAACCGGGACCCTCCACCGCAACGTAAGCCTGCCTCGAACCCTAACCCTGCAATGGAGCCGCCTTCTGGCATGGGCCCTCACTTCAGCCCTCGAGGGAGATCACGAGACTGGAGTCGATTCAGCCCTGGCGACGTCCCTGGACCAAACCCTAACCCTAGCTAAGGCTCGCTCCCCATGGGGACCCCATGCCAAAGTCTGACAAGACCACGCGCCTGGGGTCCAGAGGCGGTGCAGGCTGACTCGGCATGGAAGCTGCAAGCTCACCATGTGGTTTCCCAGGCCCGTGTGCAGCTGACCGAGAGGATTCCGGAGGCCTCCTGGAACAGGGGTCGATCGACGTGTGTGGCCTTGGCAGCCAAAGACGGATCCTGACCGGCACGGTCCCTTGTGCCCTCAACTCAGGCCTTCGGGAAGACCACTGCCCTGCTGTGGGTTCGGCGCCTGGAGCCTCCTGGGACCTAACCCTAACCCTAACCCCACACCGAACGGGGACCCTCCACCGAAACCTAAGCCGGCCTCGACCCCTAACCCTGCACTGGAGCCGCCTTGCTGCATGGGCCCTCACTTCAGCCCTCGAGGGAGATCACGAGACCGGAGTCGCTTCGGCCCTGGCCACGTCCCTGGACCGAACCCTAACCCTAGCTAAGGCTCTCTCCCCAAGAGGACCCAATGCCAACGTCTGACAACACCACGCGCCTGGGGTCCGGAAGAGGTGCAGGCTGACTCGGCATGGAACCTGGAAGCTCACCATGTGGTTTCCCAGGCCCGGCTGCAGCTGCCCAGAGGATTCCGGAGGCCTCCTCGACCAGGGGCCCAATCACGTGTGTGTTGCCTTGGCAGCCAAAGACGGATCCTGACCGGCACGGTCCCTTGTGCCCTCCACTCAGCCCTTCGGGGAGAACACTGCCCTGCTGTGGGTTGGGCGCCTGGAGCCTCCTGGGACCTAACCCTAACCCTAACCGTACCCCGAACCGGGACCCTCCACCGCAACGTAAGCCTGCCTCGAACCCTAACCCTGCAATGGAGCCGCCTTCTGGCATGGGCCCTCACTTCAGCCCTCGAGGGAGATCACGAGACTGGAGTCGATTCAGCCCTGGCGACGTCCCTGGACCAAACCCTAACCCTAGCTAAGGCTCGCTCCCCATGGGGACCCCATGCCAAAGTCTGACAAGACCACGCGCCTGGGGTCCAGAGGCGGTGCAGGCTGACTCGGCATGGAAGCTGCAAGCTCACCATGTGGTTTCCCAGGCCCGTGTGCAGCTGACCGAGAGGATTCCGGAGGCCTCCTCGAACAGGGGCCGATCGACGTGTGTGGCCTTGGCAGCCAAAGACGGATCCTGACCGGCACGGTCCCTTGTGCCCTCAACTCAGGCCTTCGGGAAGACCACTGCCCTGCTGTGGGTTCGGCGCCTGGAGCCTCCTGGGACCTAACCCTAACCCTAACCCCACACCGAACGGGGACCCTCCACCGAAACCTAAGCCGGCCTCGACCCCTAACCCTGCACTGGAGCCGCCTTGCTGCATGGGCCCTCACTTCAGCCCTCGAGGGAGGTCACGAGACCGGAGTCGCTTCAGCCCTGGCCACGTCCCTGGACCGAACCCTAACCCTAGCTAAGGCTCTCTCCCCAAGAGGACCCAATGCCAACGTCTGACAACACCACGCGCCTGGGGTCCGGAAGAGGTGCAGGCTGACTCGGCATGGAACCTGGAAGCTCACCATGTGGTTTCCCAGGCCCGGCTGCAGCTGCCCAGAGGATTCCGGAGGCCTCCTCGACCAGGGGCCCAATCACGTGTGTGGCCTTGGCAGCCAAAGACGGATCCTGACCGGCACGGTCCCTTGTGCCCTCCACTCAGCCCTTCGGGGAGAACACTGCCCTGCTGTGGGTTGGGCGCCTGGAGCCTCCTGGGACCTAACCCTAACCCTAACCGTACCCCGAACCGGGACCCTCCACCGCAACGTAAGCCTGCCTCGAACCCTAACCCTGCAATGGAGCCGCCTTCTGGCATGGGCCCTCACTTCAGCCCTCGAGGGAGATCAGGAGACTGGATTCGATTCAGCCCTGGCGACGTCCCTGGACCAAACCCTAACCCTAGCTAAGGCTCCCTCCCCATGGGGACCCCATGCCAAAGTCTGACAAGACCACGCGCCTGGGGTCCAGAGGCGGTGCAGGCTGACTCGGCATGGAAGCTGCAAGCTCACCATGTGGTTTCCCAGGCCCGTGTGCAGCTGACCGAGAGGATTCCGGAGGCCTCCTCGAACAGGGGCCGATCGACGTGCGTGGCCTTGGCAGCCAAAGACGGATCCTGACCGGCACGGTCCCTTGTGCCCTCAACTCAGGCCTTCGGGAAGACCACTGCCCTGCTGTGGGTTCGGCGCCTGGAGCCTCCTGGGACCTAACCCTAACCCTAACCCCACACCGAACGGGGACCCTCCACCGAAACCTAAGCCGGCCTCGACCCCTAACCCTGCACTTGAGCCGCCTTGCTGCATGGGCCCTCACTTCAGCCCTCGAGGGAGATCACGAGACCGGAGTCGCTTCGGCCCTGGCCACGTCCCTGGACCGAACCCTAACCCTAGCTAAGGCTCTCTCCCCAAGAGGACCCAATGCCAACGTCTGACAACACCACGCGCCTGGGGTCCGGAAGAGGTGCAGGCTGACTCGGCATGGAACCTGGAAGCTCACCATGTCGTTTCCCAGGCCCGGCTGCAGCTGCCCAGAGGATTCCGGAGGCCTCCTCGACCAGGGGCCCAATCACGTGTGTGTTGCCTTGGCAGCCAAAGACGGATCCTGACCGGCACGGTCCCTTGTGCCCTCCACTCAGCCCTTCGGGGAGAACACTGCCCTGCTGTGGGTTGGGCGCCTGGAGCCTCCTGGGACCTAACCCTAACCCTAACCGTACCCCGAACCGGGACCCTCCACCGCAACGTAAGCCTGCCTCGAACCCTAACCCTGCAATGGAGCCGCCTTCTGGCATGGGCCCTCACTTCAGCCCTCGAGGGAGATCACGAGACTGGAGTCGATTCAGCCCTGGCGACGTCCCTGGACCAAACCCTAACCCTAGCTAAGGCTCGCTCCCCATGGGGACCCCATGCCAAAGTCTGACAAGACCACGCGCCTGGGGTCCAGAGGCGGTGCAGGCTGACTCGGCATGGAAGCTGCAAGCTCACCATGTGGTTTCCCAGGCCCGTGTGCAGCTGACCGAGAGGATTCCGGAGGCCTCCTCGAACAGGGGCCGATCGACGTGTGTGGCCTTGGCAGCCAAAGACGGATCCTGACCGGCACGGTCCCTTGTGCCCTCAACTCAGGCCTTCGGGAAGACCACTGCCCTGCTGTGGGTTCGGCGCCTGGAGCCTCCTGGGACCTAACCCTAACCCTAACCCCACACCGAACGGGGACCCTCCACCGAAACCTAAGCCGGCCTCGACCCCTAACCCTGCACTGGAGCCGCCTTGCTGCATGGGCCCTCACTTCAGCCCTCGAGGGAGATCACGAGACCGGAGTCGCTTCGGCCCTGGCCACGTCCCTGGACCGAACCCTAACCCTAGCTAAGGCTCTCTCCCCAAGAGGACCCAATGCCAACGTCTGACAACACCACGCGCCTGGGGTCCGGAAGAGGTGCAGGCTGACTCGGCATGGAACCTGGAAGCTCACCATGTGGTTTCCCAGGCCCGGCTGCAGCTGCCCAGAGGATTCCGGAAGCCTCCTCGACCAGGGGCCCAATCACGTGTGTGGCCTTGGCAGCCAAAGACGGATCCTGACCGGCACGGTCCCTTGTGCCCTCCACTCAGCCCTTCGGGGAGAACACTGCCCTGCTGTGGGTTGGGCGCCTGGAGCCTCCTGGGACCTAACCCTAACCCTAACCGTACCCCGAACCGGGACCCTCCACCGCAACGTAAGCCTGCCTCGAACCCTAACCCTGCAATGGAGCCGCCTTCTGGCATGGGCCCTCACTTCAGCCCTCGAGGGAGATCAGGAGACTGGATTCGATTCAGCCCTGGCGACGTCCCTGGACCAAACCCTAACCCTAGCTAAGGCTCCCTCCCCATGGGGACCCCATGCCAAAGTCTGACAAGACCACGCGCCTGGGGTCCAGAGGCGGTGCAGGCTGACTCGGCATGGAAGCTGCAAGCTCACCATGTGGTTTCCCAGGCCCGTGTGCAGCTGACCGAGAGGATTCCGGAGGCCTCCTCGAACAGGGGCCGATCGACGTGCGTGGCCTTGGCAGCCAAAGACGGATCCTGACCGGCACGGTCCCTTGTGCCCTCAACTCAGGCCTTCGGGAAGACCACTGCCCTGCTGTGGGTTCGGCGCCTGGAGCCTCCTGGGACCTAACCCTAACCCTAACCCCACACCGAACGGGGACCCTCCACCGAAACCTAAGCCGGCCTCGACCCCTAACCCTGCACTGGAGCCGCCTTGCTGCATGGGCCCTCACTTCAGCCCTCGAGGGAGATCACGAGACCGGAGTCGCTTCGGCCCTGGCCACGTCCCTGGACCGAACCCTAACCCTAGCTAAGGCTCTCTCCCCAAGAGGACCCAATGCCAACGTCTGACAACACCACGCGCCTGGGGTCCGGAAGAGGTGCAGGCTGACTCGGCATGGAACCTGGAAGCTCACCATGTCGTTTCCCAGGCCCGGCTGCAGCTGCCCAGAGGATTCCGGAGGCCTCCTCGACCAGGGGCCCAATCACGTGTGTGTTGCCTTGGCAGCCAAAGACGGATCCTGACCGGCACGGTCCCTTGTGCCCTCCACTCAGCCCTTCGGGGAGAACACTGCCCTGCTGTGGGTTGGGCGCCTGGAGCCTCCTGGGACCTAACCCTAACCCTAACCGTACCCCGAACCGGGACCCTCCACCGCAACGTAAGCCTGCCTCGAACCCTAACCCTGCAATGGAGCCGCCTTCTGGCATGGGCCCTCACTTCAGCCCTCGAGGGAGATCACGAGACTGGAGTCGATTCAGCCCTGGCGACGTCCCTGGACCAAACCCTAACCCTAGCTAAGGCTCGCTCCCCATGGGGACCCCATGCCAAAGTCTGACAAGACCACGCGCCTGGGGTCCAGAGGCGGTGCAGGCTGACTCGGCATGGAAGCTGCAAGCTCACCATGTGGTTTCCCAGGCCCGTGTGCAGCTGACCGAGAGGATTCCGGAGGCCTCCTCGAACAGGGGCCGATCGACGTGTGTGGCCTTGGCAGCCAAAGACGGATCCTGACCGGCACGGTCCCTTGTGCCCTCAACTCAGGCCTTCGGGAAGACCACTGCCCTGCTGTGGGTTCGGCGCCTGGAGCCTCCTGGGACCTAACCCTAACCCTAACCCCACACCGAACGGGGACCCTCCACCGAAACCTAAGCCGGCCTCGACCCCTAACCCTGCACTGGAGCCGCCTTGCTGCATGGGCCCTCACTTCAGCCCTCGAGGGAGATCACGAGACCGGAGTCGCTTCGGCCCTGGCCACGTCCCTGGACCGAACCCTAACCCTAGCTAAGGCTCTCTCCCCAAGAGGACCCAATGCCAACGTCTGACAACACCACGCGCCTGGGGTCCGGAAGAGGTGCAGGCTGACTCGGCATGGAACCTGGAAGCTCACCATGTCGTTTCCCAGGCCCGGCTGCAGCTGCCCAGAGGATTCCGGAGGCCTCCTCGACCAGGGGCCCAATCACGTGTGTGGCCTTGGCAGCCAAAGACGGATCCTGACCGGCACGGTCCCTTGTGCCCTCCACTCAGCCCTTCGGGGAGAACACTGCCCTGCTGTGGGTTGGGCGCCTGGAGCCTCCTGGGACCTAACCCTAACCCTAACCGTACCCCGAACCGGGACCCTCCACCGCAACGTAAGCCTGCCTCGAACCCTAACCCTGCAATGGAGCCGCCTTCTGGCATGGGCCCTCACTTCAGCCCTCGAGGGAGATCACGAGACTGGAGTCGATTCAGCCCTGGCGACGTCCCTGGACCAAACCCTAACCCTAGCTAAGGCTCCCTCCCCATGGGGACCCCATGCCAAAGTCTGACAAGACCACGCGCCTGGGGTCCAGAGGCGGTGCAGGCTGACTCGGCATGGAAGCTGCAAGCTCACCATGTGGTTTCCCAGGCCCGTGTGCAGCTGACCGAGAGGATTCCGGAGGCCTCCTCGAACAGGGGCCGATCGACGTGTGTGGCCTTGGCAGCCAAAGACGGATCCTGACCGGCACGGTCCCTTGTGCCCTCAACTCAGGCCTTCGGGAAGACCACTGCCCTGCTGTGGGTTCGGCGCCTGGAGCCTCCTGGGACCTAACCCTAACCCTAACCCCACACCGAACGGGGACCCTCCACCGAAACCTAAGCCGGCCTCGACCCCTAACCCTGCACTGGAGCCGCCTTGCTGCATGGGCCCTCACTTCAGCCCTCGAGGGAGATCACGAGACCGGAGTCGCTTCGGCCCTGGCCACGTCCCTGGACCGAACCCTAACCCTAGCTAAGGCTCTCTCCCCAAGAGGACCCAATGCCAACGTCTGACAACACCACGCGCCTGGGGTCCGGAAGAGGTGCAGGCTGACTCGGCATGGAACCTGGAAGCTCACCATGTCGTTTCCCAGGCCCGGCTGCAGCTGCCCAGAGGATTCCGGAGGCCTCCTCGACCAGGGGCCCAATCACGTGTGTGTTGCCTTGGCAGCCAAAGACGGATCCTGACCGGCACGGTCCCTTGTGCCCTCCACTCAGCCCTTCGGGGAGAACACTGCCCTGCTGTGGGTTGGGCGCCTGGAGCCTCCTGGGACCTAACCCTAACCCTAACCGTACCCCGAACCGGGACCCTCCACCGCAACGTAAGCCTGCCTCGAACCCTAACCCTGCAATGGAGCCGCCTTCTGGCATGGGCCCTCACTTCAGCCCTCGAGGGAGATCACGAGACTGGAGTCGATTCAGCCCTGGCGACGTCCCTGGACCAAACCCTAACCCTAGCTAAGGCTCGCTCCCCATGGGGACCCCATGCCAAAGTCTGACAAGACCACGCGCCTGGGGTCCAGAGGCGGTGCAGGCTGACTCGGCATGGAAGCTGCAAGCTCACCATGTGGTTTCCCAGGCCCGTGTGCAGCTGACCGAGAGGATTCCGGAGGCCTCCTCGAACAGGGGCCGATCGACGTGTGTGGCCTTGGCAGCCAAAGACGGATCCTGACCGGCACGGTCCCTTGTGCCCTCAACTCAGGCCTTCGGGAAGACCACTGCCCTGCTGTGGGTTCGGCGCCTGGAGCCTCCTGGGACCTAACCCTAACCCTAACCCCACACCGAACGGGGACCCTCCACCGAAACCTAAGCCGGCCTCGACCCCTAACCCTGCACTGGAGCCGCCTTGCTGCATGGGCCCTCACTTCAGCCCTCGAGGGAGATCACGAGACCGGAGTCGCTTCGGCCCTGGCCACGTCCCTGGACCGAACCCTAACCCTAGCTAAGGCTCTCTCCCCAAGAGGACCCAATGCCAACGTCTGACAACACCACGCGCCTGGGGTCCGGAAGAGGTGCAGGCTGACTCGGCATGGAACCTGGAAGCTCACCATGTGGTTTCCCAGGCCCGGCTGCAGCTGCCCAGAGGATTCCGGAAGCCTCCTCGACCAGGGGCCCAATCACGTGTGTGGCCTTGGCAGCCAAAGACGGATCCTGACCGGCACGGTCCCTTGTGCCCTCCACTCAGCCCTTCGGGGAGAACACTGCCCTGCTGTGGGTTGGGCGCCTGGAGCCTCCTGGGACCTAACCCTAACCCTAACCGTACCCCGAACCGGGACCCTCCACCGCAACGTAAGCCTGCCTCGAACCCTAACCCTGCAATGGAGCCGCCTTCTGGCATGGGCCCTCACTTCAGCCCTCGAGGGAGATCACGAGACTGGAGTCGATTCAGCCCTGGCGACGTCCCTGGACCAAACCCTAACCCTAGCTAAGGCTCGCTCCCCATGGGGACCCCATGCCAAAGTCTGACAAGACCACGCGCCTGGGGTCCAGAGGCGGTGCAGGCTGACTCGGCATGGAAGCTGCAAGCTCACCATGTGGTTTCCCAGGCCCGTGTGCAGCTGACCGAGAGGATTCCGGAGGCCTCCTGGAACAGGGGTCGATCGACGTGTGTGGCCTTGGCAGCCAAAGACGGATCCTGACCGGCACGGTCCCTTGTGCCCTCAACTCAGGCCTTCGGGAAGACCACTGCCCTGCTGTGGGTTCGGCGCCTGGAGCCTCCTGGGACCTAACCCTAACCCTAACCCCACACCGAACGGGGACCCTCCACCGAAACCTAAGCCGGCCTCGACCCCTAACCCTGCACTGGAGCCGCCTTGCTGCATGGGCCCTCACTTCAGCCCTCGAGGGAGATCACGAGACCGGAGTCGCTTCGGCCCTGGCCACGTCCCTGGACCGAACCCTAACCCTAGCTAAGGCTCTCTCCCCAAGAGGACCCAATGCCAACGTCTGACAACACCACGCGCCTGGGGTCCGGAAGAGGTGCAGGCTGACTCGGCATGGAACCTGGAAGCTCACCATGTGGTTTCCCAGGCCCGGCTGCAGCTGCCCAGAGGATTCCGGAGGCCTCCTCGACCAGGGGCCCAATCACGTGTGTGTTGCCTTGGCAGCCAAAGACGGATCCTGACCGGCACGGTCCCTTGTGCCCTCCACTCAGCCCTTCGGGGAGAACACTGCCCTGCTGTGGGTTGGGCGCCTGGAGCCTCCTGGGACCTAACCCTAACCCTAACCGTACCCCGAACCGGGACCCTCCACCGCAACGTAAGCCTGCCTCGAACCCTAACCCTGCAATGGAGCCGCCTTCTGGCATGGGCCCTCACTACTTCAGCCCTCGAGGGAGATCACGAGACTGGAGTCGATTCAGCCTGGCGACGTCCCTGGACCAAACCCTAACCCTAGCTAAGGCTCGCTCCCCATGGGGACCCCATGCCAAAGTCTGACAAGACCACGCGCCTGGGGTCCAGAGGCGGTGCAGGCTGACTCGGCATGGAAGCTGCAAGCTCACCATGTGGTTTCCCAGGCCCGTGTGCAGCTGACCGAGAGGATTCCGGAGGCCTCCTCGAACAGGGGGCCGATCGACGTGTGTGGCCTTGGCAGCCAAAGACGGATCCTGACCGGCACGGTCCCTTGTGCCCTCAACTCAGGCCTTCGGGAAGACCACTGCCCTGCTGTGGGTTCGGCGCCTGGAGCCTCTGGGACCTAACCCTAACCCTAACCCCACACCGAACGGGGACCCTCCACCGAAACCTAAGCCGGCCTCGACCCCTAACCCTGCACTGGAGCCGCCTTGCTGCATGGGCCCTCACTTCAGCCCTCGAGGGAGATCACGAGACCGGAGTCGCTTCGGCCCTGGCCACGTCCCTGGACCGAACCCTAACCCTAGCTAAGGCTCTCTCCCCAAGAGGACCCAATGCCAACGTCTGACAACACCACGCGCCTGGGGTCCGGAAGAGGTGCAGGCTGACTCGGCATGGAACCTGGAAGCTCACCATGTCGTTTCCCAGGCCCGGCTGCAGCTGCCCAGAGGATTCGGAGGCCTCCTCGACCAGGGGCCCAATCACGTGTGTGTTGCCTTGGCAGCCAAAGACGGATCCTGACCGGCACGGTCCCTTGTGCCCTCCACTCAGCCCTTCGGGGAGAACACTGCCCTGCTGTGGGTTGGGCGCCTGGAGCCTCCTGGACCTAACCCTAACCCTAACCGTACCCCGAACCGGGACCCTCCACCGCAACGTAAGCCTGCCTCGAACCCTAACCCTGCAATGGAGCCGCCTTCTGGCATGGGCCCTCACTTCAGCCCTCGAGGGAGATCACGAGACTGGAGTCGATTCAGCCCTGGCGACGTCCTGGACCAAACCCTAACCCTAGCTAAGGCTCGCTCCCCATGGGGACCCCATGCCAAAGTCTGACAAGACCACGCGCCTGGGGTCAGAGGCGGTGCAGGCTGACTCGGCATGGAAGCTGCAAGCTCACCATGTGGTTTCCCAGGCCCGTGTGCAGCTGACCGAGAGGATTCCGGAGGCCTCCTCGAACAGGGGCCGATCGACGTGTGTGGCCTTGGCAGCCAAAGACGGATCCTGACCGGCACGGTCCCTTGTGCCCTCAACTCAGGCCTTCGGGAAGACCACTGCCCTGCTGTGGGTTCGGCGCCTGGAGCCTCCTGGGACCTAACCCTAACCCTAACCCCACACCGAACGGGGACCCTCCACCGAAACCTAAGCCGGCCTCGACCCCTAACCCTGCACTGGAGCCGCCTTGCTGCATGGGCCCTCACTTCAGCCCTCGAGGGAGATCACGAGACCGGAGTCGCTTCGGCCCTGGCCACGTCCCTGGACCGAACCCTAACCCTAGCTAAGGCTCTCTCCCCAAGAGGACCCAATGCCAACGTCTGACAACACCACGCGCCTGGGGTCCGGAAGAGGTGCAGGCTGACTCGGCATGGAACCTGGAAGCTCACCATGTGGTTTCCCAGGCCCGGCTGCAGCTGCCCCAGAGGATTCCGGAAGCCTCCTCGACCAGGGGCCCAATCACGTGTGTGGCCTTGGCAGCCAAAGACGGATCCTGACCGGCACGGTCCCTTGTGCCCTCCACTCAGCCCTTCGGGGAGAACACTGCCCTGCTGTGGGTTGGGCGCCTGGAGCCTCCTGGGACCTAACCCTAACCCTAACCGTACCCCCGAACCGGGACCCTCCACCGCAACGTAAGCCTGCCTCGAACCCTAACCCTGCAATGGAGCCGCCTTCTGGCATGGGCCCTCACTTCAGCCCTCGAGGGAGATCAGGAGACTGGATTCGATTCAGCCCTGGCGACGTCCCTGGACCAAACCCTAACCCTAGCTAAGGCTCCCTCCCCATGGGGACCCCATGCCAAAGTCTGACAAGACCACGCGCCTGGGGTCCAGAGGCGGTGCAGGCTGACTCGGCCATGGAAGCTGCAAGCTCACCATGTGGTTTCCCAGGCCCGTGTGCAGCTGACCGAGAGGATTCCGGAGGCCTCCTCGAACAGGGGCCGATCGACGTGCGTGGCCTTGGCAGCCAAAGACGGATCCTGACCGGCACGGTCCCTTGTGCCCTCAACTCAGGCCTTCGGGAAGACCACTGCCCTGCTGTGGGTTCGGCGCCTGGAGCCTCCTGGGACCTAACCCTAACCCTAACCCCACACCGAACGGGGACCCTCCACCGAAACCTAAGCCGGCCTCGACCCCTAACCCTGCACTGGAGCCGCCTTGCTGCATGGGCCCTCACTTCAGCCCTCGAGGGAGATCACGAGACCGGAGTCGCTTCGGCCCTGGCCACGTCCCTGGACCGAACCCTAACCCTAGCTAAGGCTCTCTCCCCAAGAGGACCCAATGCCAACGTCTGACAACACCACGCGCCTGGGGTCCGGAAGAGGTGCAGGCTGACTCGGCATGGAACCTGGAAGCTCACCATGTCGTTTCCCAGGCCCGGCTGCAGCTGCCCAGAGGATTCCGGAGGCCTCCTCGACCAGGGGCCCAATCACGTGTGTGTTGCCTTGGCAGCCAAAGACGGATCCTGACCGGCACGGTCCCTTGTGCCCTCCACTCAGCCCTTCGGGGAGAACACTGCCCTGCTGTGGGTTGGGCGCCTGGAGCCTCCTGGGACCTAACCCTAACCCTAACCGTACCCCGAACCGGGACCCTCCACCGCAACGTAAGCCTGCCTCGAACCCTAACCCTGCAATGGAGCCGCCTTCTGGCATGGGCCCTCACTTCAGCCCTCGAGGGAGATCACGAGACTGGAGTCGATTCAGCCCTGGCGACGTCCCTGGACCAAACCCTAACCCTAGCTAAGGCTCGCTCCCCATGGGGACCCCATGCCAAAGTCTGACAAGACCACGCGCCTGGGGTCCAGAGGCGGTGCAGGCTGACTCGGCATGGAAGCTGCAAGCTCACCATGTGGTTTCCCAGGCCCGTGTGCAGCTGACCGAGAGGATTCCGGAGGCCTCCTCGAACAGGGGCCGATCGACGTGTGTGGCCTTGGCAGCCAAAGACGGATCCTGACCGGCACGGTCCCTTGTGCCCTCAACTCAGGCCTTCGGGAAGACCACTGCCCTGCTGTGGGTTCGGCGCCTGGAGCCTCCTGGGACCTAACCCTAACCCTAACCCCACACCGAACGGGGACCCTCCACCGAAACCTAAGCCGGCCTCGACCCCTAACCCTGCACTGGAGCCGCCTTGCTGCATGGGCCCTCACTTCAGCCCTCGAGGGAGATCACGAGACCGGAGTCGCTTCGGCCCTGGCCACGTCCCTGGACCGAACCCTAACCCTAGCTAAGGCTCTCTCCCCAAGAGGACCCAATGCCAACGTCTGACAACACCACGCGCCTGGGGTCCGGAAGAGGTGCAGGCTGACTCGGCATGGAACCTGGAAGCTCACCATGTCGTTTCCCAGGCCCGGCTGCAGCTGCCCAGAGGATTCCGGAGGCCTCCTCGACCAGGGGCCCAATCACGTGTGTGGCCTTGGCAGCCAAAGACGGATCCTGACCGGCACGGTCCCTTGTGCCCTCCACTCAGCCCTTCGGGGAGAACACTGCCCTGCTGTGGGTTGGGCGCCTGGAGCCTCCTGGGACCTAACCCTAACCCTAACCGTACCCCGAACCGGGACCCTCCACCGCAACGTAAGCCTGCCTCGAACCCTAACCCTGCAATGGAGCCGCCTTCTGGCATGGGCCCTCACTTCAGCCCTCGAGGGAGATCACGAGACTGGAGTCGATTCAGCCCTGGCGACGTCCCTGGAC
Source organism: Panthera pardus (assembly GCF_024362965.1). Taxonomy (NCBI): domain Eukaryota; kingdom Metazoa; phylum Chordata; class Mammalia; order Carnivora; family Felidae; genus Panthera; species Panthera pardus. Next base: position 55,492 of record NW_026526707.1, read on the forward strand.
CAAACCCTAACCCTAGCTAAGGCTCCCTCCCCATGGGGACCCCATGCCAAAGTCTGACAAGACCACGCGCCTGGGGTCCAGAGGCGGTGCAGGCTGACTCGGCATGGAAGCTGCAAGCTCACCATGTGGTTTCCCAGGCCCGTGTGCAGCTGACCGAGAGGATTCCGGAGGCCTCCTCGAACAGGGGCCGATCGACGTGTGTGGCCTTGGCAGCCAAAGACGGATCCTGACCGGCACGGTCCCTTGTGCCCTCAACTCAGGCCTTCGGGAAGACCACTGCCCTGCTGTGGGTTCGGCGCCTGGAGCCTCCTGGGACCTAACCCTAACCCTAACCCCACACCGAACGGGGACCCTCCACCGAAACCTAAGCCGGCCTCGACCCCTAACCCTGCACTGGAGCCGCCTTGCTGCATGGGCCCTCACTTCAGCCCTCGAGGGAGATCACGAGACCGGAGTCGCTTCGGCCCTGGCCACGTCCCTGGACCGAACCCTAACCCTAGCTAAGGCTCTCTCCCCAAGAGGACCCAATGCCAACGTCTGACAACACCACGCGCCTGGGGTCCGGAAGAGGTGCAGGCTGACTCGGCATGGAACCTGGAAGCTCACCATGTCGTTTCCCAGGCCCGGCTGCAGCTGCCCAGAGGATTCCGGAGGCCTCCTCGACCAGGGGCCCAATCACGTGTGTGTTGCCTTGGCAGCCAAAGACGGATCCTGACCGGCACGGTCCCTTGTGCCCTCCACTCAGCCCTTCGGGGAGAACACTGCCCTGCTGTGGGTTGGGCGCCTGGAGCCTCCTGGGACCTAACCCTAACCCTAACCGTACCCCGAACCGGGACCCTCCACCGCAACGTAAGCCTGCCTCGAACCCTAACCCTGCAATGGAGCCGCCTTCTGGCATGGGCCCTCACTTCAGCCCTCGAGGGAGATCACGAGACTGGAGTCGATTCAGCCCTGGCGACGTCCCTGGACCAAACCCTAACCCTAGCTAAGGCTCGCTCCCCATGGGGACCCCATGCCAAAGTCTGACAAGACCACGCGCCTGGGGTCCAGAGGCGGTGCAGGCTGACTCGGCATGGAAGCTGCAAGCTCACCATGTGGTTTCCCAGGCCCGTGTGCAGCTGACCGAGAGGATTCCGGAGGCCTCCTCGAACAGGGGCCGATCGACGTGTGTGGCCTTGGCAGCCAAAGACGGATCCTGACCGGCACGGTCCCTTGTGCCCTCAACTCAGGCCTTCGGGAAGACCACTGCCCTGCTGTGGGTTCGGCGCCTGGAGCCTCCTGGGACCTAACCCTAACCCTAACCCCACACCGAACGGGGACCCTCCACCGAAACCTAAGCCGGCCTCGACCCCTAACCCTGCACTGGAGCCGCCTTGCTGCATGGGCCCTCACTTCAGCCCTCGAGGGAGATCACGAGACCGGAGTCGCTTCGGCCCTGGCCACGTCCCTGGACCGAACCCTAACCCTAGCTAAGGCTCTCTCCCCAAGAGGACCCAATGCCAACGTCTGACAACACCACGCGCCTGGGGTCCGGAAGAGGTGCAGGCTGACTCGGCATGGAACCTGGAAGCTCACCATGTGGTTTCCCAGGCCCGGCTGCAGCTGCCCAGAGGATTCCGGAGGCCTCCTCGACCAGGGGCCCAATCACGTGTGTGTTGCCTTGGCAGCCAAAGACGGATCCTGACCGGCACGGTCCCTTGTGCCCTCCACTCAGCCCTTCGGGGAGAACACTGCCCTGCTGTGGGTTGGGCGCCTGGAGCCTCCTGGGACCTAACCCTAACCCTAACCGTACCCCGAACCGGGACCCTCCACCGCAACGTAAGCCTGCCTCGAACCCTAACCCTGCAATGGAGCCGCCTTCTGGCATGGGCCCTCACTTCAGCCCTCGAGGGAGATCACGAGACTGGAGTCGATTCAGCCCTGGCGACGTCCCTGGACCAAACCCTAACCCTAGCTAAGGCTCGCTCCCCATGGGGACCCCATGCCAAAGTCTGACAAGACCACGCGCCTGGGGTCCAGAGGCGGTGCAGGCTGACTCGGCATGGAAGCTGCAAGCTCACCATGTGGTTTCCCAGGCCCGTGTGCAGCTGACCGAGAGGATTCCGGAGGCCTCCTCGAACAGGGGCCGATCGACGTGTGTGGCCTTGGCAGCCAAAGACGGATCCTGACCGGCACGGTCCCTTGTGCCCTCAACTCAGGCCTTCGGGAAGACCACTGCCCTGCTGTGGGTTCGGCGCCTGGAGCCTCCTGGGACCTAACCCTAACCCTAACCCCACACCGAACGGGGACCCTCCACCGAAACCTAAGCCGGCCTCGACCCCTAACCCTGCACTGGAGCCGCCTTGCTGCATGGGCCCTCACTTCAGCCCTCGAGGGAGGTCACGAGACCGGAGTCGCTTCAGCCCTGGCCACGTCCCTGGACCGAACCCTAACCCTAGCTAAGGCTCTCTCCCCAAGAGGACCCAATGCCAACGTCTGACAACACCACGCGCCTGGGGTCCGGAAGAGGTGCAGGCTGACTCGGCATGGAACCTGGAAGCTCACCATGTGGTTTCCCAGGCCCGGCTGCAGCTGCCCAGAGGATTCCGGAGGCCTCCTCGACCAGGGGCCCAATCACGTGTGTGGCCTTGGCAGCCAAAGACGGATCCTGACCGGCACGGTCCCTTGTGCCCTCCACTCAGCCCTTCGGGGAGAACACTGCCCTGCTGTGGGTTGGGCGCCTGGAGCCTCCTGGGACCTAACCCTAACCCTAACCGTACCCCGAACCGGGACCCTCCACCGCAACGTAAGCCTGCCTCGAACCCTAACCCTGCAATGGAGCCGCCTTCTGGCATGGGCCCTCACTTCAGCCCTCGAGGGAGATCAGGAGACTGGATTCGATTCAGCCCTGGCGACGTCCCTGGACCAAACCCTAACCCTAGCTAAGGCTCCCTCCCCATGGGGACCCCATGCCAAAGTCTGACAAGACCACGCGCCTGGGGTCCAGAGGCGGTGCAGGCTGACTCGGCATGGAAGCTGCAAGCTCACCATGTGGTTTCCCAGGCCCGTGTGCAGCTGACCGAGAGGATTCCGGAGGCCTCCTCGAACAGGGGCCGATCGACGTGCGTGGCCTTGGCAGCCAAAGACGGATCCTGACCGGCACGGTCCCTTGTGCCCTCAACTCAGGCCTTCGGGAAGACCACTGCCCTGCTGTGGGTTCGGCGCCTGGAGCCTCCTGGGACCTAACCCTAACCCTAACCCCACACCGAACGGGGACCCTCCACCGAAACCTAAGCCGGCCTCGACCCCTAACCCTGCACTTGAGCCGCCTTGCTGCATGGGCCCTCACTTCAGCCCTCGAGGGAGATCACGAGACCGGAGTCGCTTCGGCCCTGGCCACGTCCCTGGACCGAACCCTAACCCTAGCTAAGGCTCTCTCCCCAAGAGGACCCAATGCCAACGTCTGACAACACCACGCGCCTGGGGTCCGGAAGAGGTGCAGGCTGACTCGGCATGGAACCTGGAAGCTCACCATGTCGTTTCCCAGGCCCGGCTGCAGCTGCCCAGAGGATTCCGGAGGCCTCCTCGACCAGGGGCCCAATCACGTGTGTGTTGCCTTGGCAGCCAAAGACGGATCCTGACCGGCACGGTCCCTTGTGCCCTCCACTCAGCCCTTCGGGGAGAACACTGCCCTGCTGTGGGTTGGGCGCCTGGAGCCTCCTGGGACCTAACCCTAACCCTAACCGTACCCCGAACCGGGACCCTCCACCGCAACGTAAGCCTGCCTCGAACCCTAACCCTGCAATGGAGCCGCCTTCTGGCATGGGCCCTCACTTCAGCCCTCGAGGGAGATCACGAGACTGGAGTCGATTCAGCCCTGGCGACGTCCCTGGACCAAACCCTAACCCTAGCTAAGGCTCGCTCCCCATGGGGACCCCATGCCAAAGTCTGACAAGACCACGCGCCTGGGGTCCAGAGGCGGTGCAGGCTGACTCGGCATGGAAGCTGCAAGCTCACCATGTGGTTTCCCAGGCCCGTGTGCAGCTGACCGAGAGGATTCCGGAGGCCTCCTCGAACAGGGGCCGATCGACGTGTGTGGCCTTGGCAGCCAAAGACGGATCCTGACCGGCACGGTCCCTTGTGCCCTCAACTCAGGCCTTCGGGAAGACCACTGCCCTGCTGTGGGTTCGGCGCCTGGAGCCTCCTGGGACCTAACCCTAACCCTAACCCCACACCGAACGGGGACCCTCCACCGAAACCTAAGCCGGCCTCGACCCCTAACCCTGCACTGGAGCCGCCTTGCTGCATGGGCCCTCACTTCAGCCCTCGAGGGAGATCACGAGACCGGAGTCGCTTCGGCCCTGGCCACGTCCCTGGACCGAACCCTAACCCTAGCTAAGGCTCTCTCCCCAAGAGGACCCAATGCCAACGTCTGACAACACCACGCGCCTGGGGTCCGGAAGAGGTGCAGGCTGACTCGGCATGGAACCTGGAAGCTCACCATGTGGTTTCCCAGGCCCGGCTGCAGCTGCCCAGAGGATTCCGGAAGCCTCCTCGACCAGGGGCCCAATCACGTGTGTGGCCTTGGCAGCCAAAGACGGATCCTGACCGGCACGGTCCCTTGTGCCCTCCACTCAGCCCTTCGGGGAGAACACTGCCCTGCTGTGGGTTGGGCGCCTGGAGCCTCCTGGGACCTAACCCTAACCCTAACCGTACCCCGAACCGGGACCCTCCACCGCAACGTAAGCCTGCCTCGAACCCTAACCCTGCAATGGAGCCGCCTTCTGGCATGGGCCCTCACTTCAGCCCTCGAGGGAGATCAGGAGACTGGATTCGATTCAGCCCTGGCGACGTCCCTGGACCAAACCCTAACCCTAGCTAAGGCTCCCTCCCCATGGGGACCCCATGCCAAAGTCTGACAAGACCACGCGCCTGGGGTCCAGAGGCGGTGCAGGCTGACTCGGCATGGAAGCTGCAAGCTCACCATGTGGTTTCCCAGGCCCGTGTGCAGCTGACCGAGAGGATTCCGGAGGCCTCCTCGAACAGGGGCCGATCGACGTGCGTGGCCTTGGCAGCCAAAGACGGATCCTGACCGGCACGGTCCCTTGTGCCCTCAACTCAGGCCTTCGGGAAGACCACTGCCCTGCTGTGGGTTCGGCGCCTGGAGCCTCCTGGGACCTAACCCTAACCCTAACCCCACACCGAACGGGGACCCTCCACCGAAACCTAAGCCGGCCTCGACCCCTAACCCTGCACTTGAGCCGCCTTGCTGCATGGGCCCTCACTTCAGCCCTCGAGGGAGATCACGAGACCGGAGTCGCTTCGGCCCTGGCCACGTCCCTGGACCGAACCCTAACCCTAGCTAAGGCTCTCTCCCCAAGAGGACCCAATGCCAACGTCTGACAACACCACGCGCCTGGGGTCCGGAAGAGGTGCAGGCTGACTCGGCATGGAACCTGGAAGCTCACCATGTCGTTTCCCAGGCCCGGCTGCAGCTGCCCAGAGGATTCCGGAGGCCTCCTCGACCAGGGGCCCAATCACGTGTGTGTTGCCTTGGCAGCCAAAGACGGATCCTGACCGGCACGGTCCCTTGTGCCCTCCACTCAGCCCTTCGGGGAGAACACTGCCCTGCTGTGGGTTGGGCGCCTGGAGCCTCCTGGGACCTAACCCTAACCCTAACCGTACCCCGAACCGGGACCCTCCACCGCAACGTAAGCCTGCCTCGAACCCTAACCCTGCAATGGAGCCGCCTTCTGGCATGGGCCCTCACTTCAGCCCTCGAGGGAGATCACGAGACTGGAGTCGATTCAGCCCTGGCGACGTCCCTGGACCAAACCCTAACCCTAGCTAAGGCTCGCTCCCCATGGGGACCCCATGCCAAAGTCTGACAAGACCACGCGCCTGGGGTCCAGAGGCGGTGCAGGCTGACTCGGCATGGAAGCTGCAAGCTCACCATGTGGTTTCCCAGGCCCGTGTGCAGCTGACCGAGAGGATTCCGGAGGCCTCCTCGAACAGGGGCCGATCGACGTGTGTGGCCTTGGCAGCCAAAGACGGATCCTGACCGGCACGGTCCCTTGTGCCCTCAACTCAGGCCTTCGGGAAGACCACTGCCCTGCTGTGGGTTCGGCGCCTGGAGCCTCCTGGGACCTAACCCTAACCCTAACCCCACACCGAACGGGGACCCTCCACCGAAACCTAAGCCGGCCTCGACCCCTAACCCTGCACTGGAGCCGCCTTGCTGCATGGGCCCTCACTTCAGCCCTCGAGGGAGATCACGAGACCGGAGTCGCTTCGGCCCTGGCCACGTCCCTGGACCGAACCCTAACCCTAGCTAAGGCTCTCTCCCCAAGAGGACCCAATGCCAACGTCTGACAACACCACGCGCCTGGGGTCCGGAAGAGGTGCAGGCTGACTCGGCATGGAACCTGGAAGCTCACCATGTGGTTTCCCAGGCCCGGCTGCAGCTGCCCAGAGGATTCCGGAAGCCTCCTCGACCAGGGGCCCAATCACGTGTGTGGCCTTGGCAGCCAAAGACGGATCCTGACCGGCACGGTCCCTTGTGCCCTCCACTCAGCCCTTCGGGGAGAACACTGCCCTGCTGTGGGTTGGGCGCCTGGAGCCTCCTGGGACCTAACCCTAACCCTAACCGTACCCCGAACCGGGACCCTCCACCGCAACGTAAGCCTGCCTCGAACCCTAACCCTGCAATGGAGCCGCCTTCTGGCATGGGCCCTCACTTCAGCCCTCGAGGGAGATCAGGAGACTGGATTCGATTCAGCCCTGGCGACGTCCCTGGACCAAACCCTAACCCTAGCTAAGGCTCCCTCCCCATGGGGACCCCATGCCAAAGTCTGACAAGACCACGCGCCTGGGGTCCAGAGGCGGTGCAGGCTGACTCGGCATGGAAGCTGCAAGCTCACCATGTGGTTTCCCAGGCCCGTGTGCAGCTGACCGAGAGGATTCCGGAGGCCTCCTCGAACAGGGGCCGATCGACGTGCGTGGCCTTGGCAGCCAAAGACGGATCCTGACCGGCACGGTCCCTTGTGCCCTCAACTCAGGCCTTCGGGAAGACCACTGCCCTGCTGTGGGTTCGGCGCCTGGAGCCTCCTGGGACCTAACCCTAACCCTAACCCCACACCGAACGGGGACCCTCCACCGAAACCTAAGCCGGCCTCGACCCCTAACCCTGCACTTGAGCCGCCTTGCTGCATGGGCCCTCACTTCAGCCCTCGAGGGAGATCACGAGACCGGAGTCGCTTCGGCCCTGGCCACGTCCCTGGACCGAACCCTAACCCTAGCTAAGGCTCTCTCCCCAAGAGGACCCAATGCCAACGTCTGACAACACCACGCGCCTGGGGTCCGGAAGAGGTGCAGGCTGACTCGGCATGGAACCTGGAAGCTCACCATGTCGTTTCCCAGGCCCGGCTGCAGCTGCCCAGAGGATTCCGGAGGCCTCCTCGACCAGGGGCCCAATCACGTGTGTGTTGCCTTGGCAGCCAAAGACGGATCCTGACCGGCACGGTCCCTTGTGCCCTCCACTCAGCCCTTCGGGGAGAACACTGCCCTGCTGTGGGTTGGGCGCCTGGAGCCTCCTGGGACCTAACCCTAACCCTAACCGTACCCCGAACCGGGACCCTCCACCGCAACGTAAGCCTGCCTCGAACCCTAACCCTGCAATGGAGCCGCCTTCTGGCATGGGCCCTCACTTCAGCCCTCGAGGGAGATCACGAGACTGGAGTCGATTCAGCCCTGGCGACGTCCCTGGACCAAACCCTAACCCTAGCTAAGGCTCGCTCCCCATGGGGACCCCATGCCAAAGTCTGACAAGACCACGCGCCTGGGGTCCAGAGGCGGTGCAGGCTGACTCGGCATGGAAGCTGCAAGCTCACCATGTGGTTTCCCAGGCCCGTGTGCAGCTGACCGAGAGGATTCCGGAGGCCTCCTCGAACAGGGGCCGATCGACGTGTGTGGCCTTGGCAGCCAAAGACGGATCCTGACCGGCACGGTCCCTTGTGCCCTCAACTCAGGCCTTCGGGAAGACCACTGCCCTGCTGTGGGTTCGGCGCCTGGAGCCTCCTGGGACCTAACCCTAACCCTAACCCCACACCGAACGGGGACCCTCCACCGAAACCTAAGCCGGCCTCGACCCCTAACCCTGCACTGGAGCCGCCTTGCTGCATGGGCCCTCACTTCAGCCCTCGAGGGAGATCACGAGACCGGAGTCGCTTCGGCCCTGGCCACGTCCCTGGACCGAACCCTAACCCTAGCTAAGGCTCTCTCCCCAAGAGGACCCAATGCCAACGTCTGACAACACCACGCGCCTGGGGTCCGGAAGAGGTGCAGGCTGACTCGGCATGGAACCTGGAAGCTCACCATGTCGTTTCCCAGGCCCGGCTGCAGCTGCCCAGAGGATTCCGGAGGCCTCCTCGACCAGGGGCCCAATCACGTGTGTGGCCTTGGCAGCCAAAGACGGATCCTGACCGGCACGGTCCCTTGTGCCCTCCACTCAGCCCTTCGGGGAGAACACTGCCCTGCTGTGGGTTGGGCGCCTGGAGCCTCCTGGGACCTAACCCTAACCCTAACCGTACCCCGAACCGGGACCCTCCACCGCAACGTAAGCCTGCCTCGAACCCTAACCCTGCAATGGAGCCGCCTTCTGGCATGGGCCCTCACTTCAGCCCTCGAGGGAGATCACGAGACTGGAGTCGATTCAGCCCTGGCGACGTCCCTGGACCAAACCCTAACCCTAGCTAAGGCTCCCTCCCCATGGGGACCCCATGCCAAAGTCTGACAAGACCACGCGCCTGGGGTCCAGAGGCGGTGCAGGCTGACTCGGCATGGAAGCTGCAAGCTCACCATGTGGTTTCCCAGGCCCGTGTGCAGCTGACCGAGAGGATTCCGGAGGCCTCCTCGAACAGGGGCCGATCGACGTGTGTGGCCTTGGCAGCCAAAGACGGATCCTGACCGGCACGGTCCCTTGTGCCCTCAACTCAGGCCTTCGGGAAGACCACTGCCCTGCTGTGGGTTCGGCGCCTGGAGCCTCCTGGGACCTAACCCTAACCCTAACCCCACACCGAACGGGGACCCTCCACCGAAACCTAAGCCGGCCTCGACCCCTAACCCTGCACTGGAGCCGCCTTGCTGCATGGGCCCTCACTTCAGCCCTCGAGGGAGATCACGAGACCGGAGTCGCTTCGGCCCTGGCCACGTCCCTGGACCGAACCCTAACCCTAGCTAAGGCTCTCTCCCCAAGAGGACCCAATGCCAACGTCTGACAACACCACGCGCCTGGGGTCCGGAAGAGGTGCAGGCTGACTCGGCATGGAACCTGGAAGCTCACCATGTCGTTTCCCAGGCCCGGCTGCAGCTGCCCAGAGGATTCCGGAGGCCTCCTCGACCAGGGGCCCAATCACGTGTGTGTTGCCTTGGCAGCCAAAGACGGATCCTGACCGGCACGGTCCCTTGTGCCCTCCACTCAGCCCTTCGGGGAGAACACTGCCCTGCTGTGGGTTGGGCGCCTGGAGCCTCCTGGGACCTAACCCTAACCCTAACCGTACCCCGAACCGGGACCCTCCACCGCAACGTAAGCCTGCCTCGAACCCTAACCCTGCAATGGAGCCGCCTTCTGGCATGGGCCCTCACTTCAGCCCTCGAGGGAGATCACGAGACTGGAGTCGATTCAGCCCTGGCGACGTCCCTGGACCAAACCCTAACCCTAGCTAAGGCTCGCTCCCCATGGGGACCCCATGCCAAAGTCTGACAAGACCACGCGCCTGGGGTCCAGAGGCGGTGCAGGCTGACTCGGCATGGAAGCTGCAAGCTCACCATGTGGTTTCCCAGGCCCGTGTGCAGCTGACCGAGAGGATTCCGGAGGCCTCCTCGAACAGGGGCCGATCGACGTGTGTGGCCTTGGCAGCCAAAGACGGATCCTGACCGGCACGGTCCCTTGTGCCCTCAACTCAGGCCTTCGGGAAGACCACTGCCCTGCTGTGGGTTCGGCGCCTGGAGCCTCCTGGGACCTAACCCTAACCCTAACCCCACACCGAACGGGGACCCTCCACCGAAACCTAAGCCGGCCTCGACCCCTAACCCTGCACTGGAGCCGCCTTGCTGCATGGGCCCTCACTTCAGCCCTCGAGGGAGATCACGAGACCGGAGTCGCTTCGGCCCTGGCCACGTCCCTGGACCGAACCCTAACCCTAGCTAAGGCTCTCTCCCCAAGAGGACCCAATGCCAACGTCTGACAACACCACGCGCCTGGGGTCCGGAAGAGGTGCAGGCTGACTCGGCATGGAACCTGGAAGCTCACCATGTGGTTTCCCAGGCCCGGCTGCAGCTGCCCAGAGGATTCCGGAAGCCTCCTCGACCAGGGGCCCAATCACGTGTGTGGCCTTGGCAGCCAAAGACGGATCCTGACCGGCACGGTCCCTTGTGCCCTCCACTCAGCCCTTCGGGGAGAACACTGCCCTGCTGTGGGTTGGGCGCCTGGAGCCTCCTGGGACCTAACCCTAACCCTAACCGTACCCCGAACCGGGACCCTCCACCGCAACGTAAGCCTGCCTCGAACCCTAACCCTGCAATGGAGCCGCCTTCTGGCATGGGCCCTCACTTCAGCCCTCGAGGGAGATCAGGAGACTGGATTCGATTCAGCCCTGGCGACGTCCCTGGACCAAACCCTAACCCTAGCTAAGGCTCGCTCCCCATGGGGACCCCATGCCAAAGTCTGACAAGACCACGCGCCTGGGGTCCAGAGGCGGTGCAGGCTGACTCGGCATGGAAGCTGCAAGCTCACCATGTGGTTTCCCAGGCCCGTGTGCAGCTGACCGAGAGGATTCCGGAGGCCTCCTCGAACAGGGGCCGATCGACGTGCGTGGCCTTGGCAGCCAAAGACGGATCCTGACCGGCACGGTCCCTTGTGCCCTCAACTCAGGCCTTCGGGAAGACCACTGCCCTGCTGTGGGTTCGGCGCCTGGAGCCTCCTGGGACCTAACCCTAACCCTAACCCCACACCGAACGGGGACCCTCCACCGAAACCTAAGCCGGCCTCGACCCCTAACCCTGCACTTGAGCCGCCTTGCTGCATGGGCCCTCACTTCAGCCCTCGAGGGAGATCACGAGACCGGAGTCGCTTCGGCCCTGGCCACGTCCCTGGACCGAACCCTAACCCTAGCTAAGGCTCTCTCCCCAAGAGGACCCAATGCCAACGTCTGACAACACCACGCGCCTGGGGTCCGGAAGAGGTGCAGGCTGACTCGGCATGGAACCTGGAAGCTCACCATGTCGTTTCCCAGGCCCGGCTGCAGCTGCCCAGAGGATTCCGGAGGCCTCCTCGACCAGGGGCCCAATCACGTGTGTGTTGCCTTGGCAGCCAAAGACGGATCCTGACCGGCACGGTCCCTTGTGCCCTCCACTCAGCCCTTCGGGGAGAACACTGCCCTGCTGTGGGTTGGGCGCCTGGAGCCTCCTGGGACCTAACCCTAACCCTAACCGTACCCCGAACCGGGACCCTCCACCGCAACGTAAGCCTGCCTCGAACCCTAACCCTGCAATGGAGCCGCCTTCTGGCATGGGCCCTCACTTCAGCCCTCGAGGGAGATCACGAGACTGGAGTCGATTCAGCCCTGGCGACGTCCCTGGACCAAACCCTAACCCTAGCTAAGGCTCGCTCCCCATGGGGACCCCATGCCAAAGTCTGACAAGACCACGCGCCTGGGGTCCAGAGGCGGTGCAGGCTGACTCGGCATGGAAGCTGCAAGCTCACCATGTGGTTTCCCAGGCCCGTGTGCAGCTGACCGAGAGGATTCCGGAGGCCTCCTCGAACAGGGGCCGATCGACGTGTGTGGCCTTGGCAGCCAAAGACGGATCCTGACCGGCACGGTCCCTTGTGCCCTCAACTCAGGCCTTCGGGAAGACCACTGCCCTGCTGTGGGTTCGGCGCCTGGAGCCTCCTGGGACCTAACCCTAACCCTAACCCCACACCGAACGGGGACCCTCCACCGAAACCTAAGCCGGCCTCGACCCCTAACCCTGCACTGGAGCCGCCTTGCTGCATGGGCCCTCACTTCAGCCCTCGAGGGAGATCACGAGACCGGAGTCGCTTCGGCCCTGGCCACGTCCCTGGACTGAACCCTAACCCTAGCTAAGGCTCTCTCCCCAAGAGGACCCAATGCCAACGTCTGACAACACCACGCGCCTGGGGTCCGGAAGAGGTGCAGGCTGACTCGGCATGGAACCTGGAAGCTCACCATGTGGTTTCCCAACCCGGCTGCAGCTGCCCAGAGGATTCCGGAAGCCTCCTCGACCAGGGGCCCAATCACGTGTGTGGCCTTGGCAGCCAAAGACGGATCCTGACCGGCACGGTCCCTTGTGCCCTCCACTCAGCCCTTCGGGGAGAACACTGCCCTGCTGTGGGTTGGGCGCCTGGAGCCTCCTGGGACCTAACCCTAACCCTAACCGTACCCCGAACCGGGACCCTCCACCGCAACGTAAGCCTGCCTCGAACCCTAACCCTGCAATGGAGCCGCCTTCTGGCATGGGCCCTCACTTCAGCCCTCGAGGGAGATCAGGAGACTGGATTCGATTCAGCCCTGGCGACGTCCCTGGACCAAACCCTAACCCTAGCTAAGGCTCCCTCCCCATGGGGACCCCATGCCAAAGTCTGACAAGACCACGCGCCTGGGGTCCAGAGGCGGTGCAGGCTGACTCGGCATGGAAGCTGCAAGCTCACCATGTGGTTTCCCAGGCCCGTGTGCAGCTGACCGAGAGGATTCCGGAGGCCTCCTCGAACAGGGGCCGATCGACGTGTGTGGCCTTGGCAGCCAAAGACGGATCCTGACCGGCACGGTCCCTTGTGCCCTCAACTCAGGCCTTCGGGAAGACCACTGCCCTGCTGTGGGTTCGGCGCCTGGAGCCTCCTGGGACCTAACCCTAACCCTAACCCCACACCGAACGGGGACCCTCCACCGAAACCTAAGCCGGCCTCGACCCCTAACCCTGCACTGGAGCCGCCTTGCTGCATGGGCCCTCACTTCAGCCCTCGAGGGAGATCACGAGACCGGAGTCGCTTCGGCCCTGGCCACGTCCCTGGACCGAACCCTAACCCTAGCTAAGGCTCTCTCCCCAAGAGGACCCAATGCCAACGTCTGACAACACCACGCGCCTGGGGTCCGGAAGAGGTGCAGGCTGACTCGGCATGGAACCTGGAAGCTCACCATGTCGTTTCCCAGGCCCGGCTGCAGCTGCCCAGAGGATTCCGGAGGCCTCCTCGACCAGGGGCCCAATCACGTGTGTGTTGCCTTGGCAGCCAAAGACGGATCCTGACCGGCACGGTCCCTTGTGCCCTCCACTCAGCCCTTCGGGGAGAACACTGCCCTGCTGTGGGTTGGGCGCCTGGAGCCTCCTGGGACCTAACCCTAACCCTAACCGTACCCCGAACCGGGACCCTCCACCGCAACGTAAGCCTGCCTCGAACCCTAACCCTGCAATGGAGCCGCCTTCTGGCATGGGCCCTCACTTCAGCCCTCGAGGGAGATCACGAGACTGGAGTCGATTCAGCCCTGGCGACGTCCCTGGACCAAACCCTAACCCTAGCTAAGGCTCGCTCCCCATGGGGACCCCATGCCAAAGTCTGACAAGACCACGCGCCTGGGGTCCAGAGGCGGTGCAGGCTGACTCGGCATGGAAGCTGCAAGCTCACCATGTGGTTTCCCAGGCCCGTGTGCAGCTGACCGAGAGGATTCCGGAGGCCTCCTCGAACAGGGGCCGATCGACGTGTGTGGCCTTGGCAGCCAAAGACGGATCCTGACCGGCACGGTCCCTTGTGCCCTCAACTCAGGCCTTCGGGAAGACCACTGCCCTGCTGTGGGTTCGGCGCCTGGAGCCTCCTGGGACCTAACCCTAACCCTAACCCCACACCGAACGGGGACCCTCCACCGAAACCTAAGCCGGCCTCGACCCCTAACCCTGCACTGGAGCCGCCTTGCTGCATGGGCCCTCACTTCAGCCCTCGAGGGAGATCACGAGACCGGAGTCGCTTCGGCCCTGGCCACGTCCCTGGACCGAACCCTAACCCTAGCTAAGGCTCTCTCCCCAAGAGGACCCAATGCCAACGTCTGACAACACCACGCGCCTGGGGTCCGGAAGAGGTGCAGGCTGACTCGGCATGGAACCTGGAAGCTCACCATGTGGTTTCCCAGGCCCGGCTGCAGCTGCCCAGAGGATTCCGGAGGCCTCCTCGACCAGGGGCCCAATCACGTGTGTGTTGCCTTGGCAGCCAAAGACGGATCCTGACCGGCACGGTCCCTTGTGCCCTCCACTCAGCCCTTCGGGGAGAACACTGCCCTGCTGTGGGTTGGGCGCCTGGAGCCTCCTGGGACCTAACCCTAACCCTAACCGTACCCCGAACCGGGACCCTCCACCGCAACGTAAGCCTGCCTCGAACCCTAACCCTGCAATGGAGCCGCCTTCTGGCATGGGCCCTCACTTCAGCCCTCGAGGGAGATCACGAGACTGGAGTCGATTCAGCCCTGGCGACGTCCCTGGACCAAACCCTAACCCTAGCTAAGGCTCGCTCCCCATGGGGACCCCATGCCAAAGTCTGACAAGACCACGCGCCTGGGGTCCAGAGGCGGTGCAGGCTGACTCGGCATGGAAGCTGCAAGCTCACCATGTGGTTTCCCAGGCCCGTGTGCAGCTGACCGAGAGGATTCCGGAGGCCTCCTCGAACAGGGGCCGATCGACGTGTGTGGCCTTGGCAGCCAAAGACGGATCCTGACCGGCACGGTCCCTTGTGCCCTCAACTCAGGCCTTCGGGAAGACCACTGCCCTGCTGTGGGTTCGGCGCCTGGAGCCTCCTGGGACCTAACCCTAACCCTAACCCCACACCGAACGGGGACCCTCCACCGAAACCTAAGCCGGCCTCGACCCCTAACCCTGCACTGGAGCCGCCTTGCTGCATGGGCCCTCACTTCAGCCCTCGAGGGAGATCACGAGACCGGAGTCGCTTCGGCCCTGGCCACGTCCCTGGACCGAACCCTAACCCTAGCTAAGGCTCTCTCCCCAAGAGGACCCAATGCCAACGTCTGACAACACCACGCGCCTGGGGTCCGGAAGAGGTGCAGGCTGACTCGGCATGGAACCTGGAAGCTCACCATGTGGTTTCCCAGGCCCGGCTGCAGCTGCCCAGAGGATTCCGGAGGCCTCCTCGACCAGGGGCCCAATCACGTGTGTGTTGCCTTGGCAGCCAAAGACGGATCCTGACCGGCACGGTCCCTTGTGCCCTCCACTCAGCCCTTCGGGGAGAACACTGCCCTGCTGTGGGTTGGGCGCCTGGAGCCTCCTGGGACCTAACCCTAACCCTAACCGTACCCCGAACCGGGACCCTCCACCGCAACGTAAGCCTGCCTCGAACCCTAACCCTGCAATGGAGCCGCCTTCTGGCATGGGCCCTCACTTCAGCCCTCGAGGGAGATCACGAGACTGGAGTCGATTCAGCCCTGGCGACGTCCCTGGACCAAACCCTAACCCTAGCTAAGGCTCGCTCCCCATGGGGACCCCATGCCAAAGTCTGACAAGACCACGCGCCTGGGGTCCAGAGGCGGTGCAGGCTGACTCGGCATGGAAGCTGCAAGCTCACCATGTGGTTTCCCAGGCCCGTGTGCAGCTGACCGAGAGGATTCCGGAGGCCTCCTCGAACAGGGGCCGATCGACGTGTGTGGCCTTGGCAGCCAAAGACGGATCCTGACCGGCACGGTCCCTTGTGCCCTCAACTCAGGCCTTCGGGAAGACCACTGCCCTGCTGTGGGTTCGGCGCCTGGAGCCTCCTGGGACCTAACCCTAACCCTAACCCCACACCGAACGGGGACCCTCCACCGAAACCTAAGCCGGCCTCGACCCCTAACCCTGCACTGGAGCCGCCTTGCTGCATGGGCCCTCACTTCAGCCCTCGAGGGAGATCACGAGACCGGAGTCGCTTCGGCCCTGGCCACGTCCCTGGACCGAACCCTAACCCTAGCTAAGGCTCTCTCCCCAAGAGGACCCAATGCCAACGTCTGACAACACCACGCGCCTGGGGTCCGGAAGAGGTGCAGGCTGACTCGGCATGGAACCTGGAAGCTCACCATGTCGTTTCCCAGGCCCGGCTGCAGCTGCCCAGAGGATTCCGGAGGCCTCCTCGACCAGGGGCCCAATCACGTGTGTGGCCTTGGCAGCCAAAGACGGATCCTGACCGGCACGGTCCCTTGTGCCCTCCACTCAGCCCTTCGGGGAGAACACTGCCCTGCTGTGGGTTGGGCGCCTGGAGCCTCCTGGGACCTAACCCTAACCCTAACCGTACCCCGAACCGGGACCCTCCACCGCAACGTAAGCCTGCCTCGAACCCTAACCCTGCAATGGAGCCGCCTTCTGGCATGGGCCCTCACTTCAGCCCTCGAGGGAGATCACGAGACTGGAGTCGATTCAGCCCTGGCGACGTCCCTGGACCAAACCCTAACCCTAGCTAAGGCTCGCTCCCCATGGGGACCCCATGCCAAAGTCTGACAAGACCACGCGCCTGGGGTCCAGAGGCGGTGCAGGCTGACTCGGCATGGAAGCTGCAAGCTCACCATGTGGTTTCCCAGGCCCGTGTGCAGCTGACCGAGAGGATTCCGGAGGCCTCCTCGAACAGGGGCCGATCGACGTGTGTGGCCTTGGCAGCCAAAGACGGATCCTGACCGGCACGGTCCCTTGTGCCCTCAACTCAGGCCTTCGGGAAGACCACTGCCCTGCTGTGGGTTCGGCGCCTGGAGCCTCCTGGGACCTAACCCTAACCCTAACCCCACACCGAACGGGGACCCTCCACCGAAACCTAAGCCGGCCTCGACCCCTAACCCTGCACTGGAGCCGCCTTGCTGCATGGGCCCTCACTTCAGCCCTCGAGGGAGATCACGAGACCGGAGTCGCTTCGGCCCTGGCCACGTCCCTGGACCGAACCCTAACCCTAGCTAAGGCTCTCTCCCCAAGAGGACCCAATGCCAACGTCTGACAACACCACGCGCCTGGGGTCCGGAAGAGGTGCAGGCTGACTCGGCATGGAACCTGGAAGCTCACCATGTGGTTTCCCAGGCCCGGCTGCAGCTGCCCAGAGGATTCCGGAGGCCTCCTCGACCAGGGGCCCAATCACGTGTGTGTTGCCTTGGCAGCCAAAGACGGATCCTGACCGGCACGGTCCCTTGTGCCCTCCACTCAGCCCTTCGGGGAGAACACTGCCCTGCTGTGGGTTGGGCGCCTGGAGCCTCCTGGGACCTAACCCTAACCCTAACCGTACCCCGAACCGGGACCCTCCACCGCAACGTAAGCCTGCCTCGAACCCTAACCCTGCAATGGAGCCGCCTTCTGGCATGGGCCCTCACTTCAGCCCTCGAGGGAGATCAGGAGACTGGATTCGATTCAGCCCTGGCGACGTCCCTGGACCAAACCCTAACCCTAGCTAAGGCTCGCTCCCCATGGGGACCCCATGCCAAAGTCTGACAAGACCACGCGCCTGGGGTCCAGAGGCGGTGCAGGCTGACTCGGCATGGAAGCTGCAAGCTCACCATGTGGTTTCCCAGGCCCGTGTGCAGCTGACCGAGAGGATTCCGGAGGCCTCCTCGAACAGGGGCCGATCGACGTGTGTGGCCTTGGCAGCCAAAGACGGATCCTGACCGGCACGGTCCCTTGTGCCCTCAACTCAGGCCTTCGGGAAGACCACTGCCCTGCTGTGGGTTCGGCGCCTGGAGCCTCCTGGGACCTAACCCTAACCCTAACCCCACACCGAACGGGGACCCTCCACCGAAACCTAAGCCGGCCTCGACCCCTAACCCTGCACTGGAGCCGCCTTGCTGCATGGGCCCTCACTTCAGCCCTCGAGGGAGATCACGAGACCGGAGTCGCTTCGGCCCTGGCCACGTCCCTGGACCGAACCCTAACCCTAGCTAAGGCTCTCTCCCCAAGAGGACCCAATGCCAACGTCTGACAACACCACGCGCCTGGGGTCCGGAAGAGGTGCAGGCTGACTCGGCATGGAACCTGGAAGCTCACCATGTGGTTTCCCAGGCCCGGCTGCAGCTGCCCAGAGGATTCCGGAGGCCTCCTCGACCAGGGGCCCAATCACGTGTGTGTTGCCTTGGCAGCCAAAGACGGATCCTGACCGGCACGGTCCCTTGTGCCCTCCACTCAGCCCTTCGGGGAGAACACTGCCCTGCTGTGGGTTGGGCGCCTGGAGCCTCCTGGGACCTAACCCTAACCCTAACCGTACCCCGAACCGGGACCCTCCACCGCAACGTAAGCCTGCCTCGAACCCTAACCCTGCAATGGAGCCGCCTTCTGGCATGGGCCCTCACTTCAGCCCTCGAGGGAGATCACGAGACTGGAGTCGATTCAGCCCTGGCGACGTCCCTGGACCAAACCCTAACCCTAGCTAAGGCTCGCTCCCCATGGGGACCCCATGCCAAAGTCTGACAAGACCACGCGCCTGGGGTCCAGAGGCGGTGCAGGCTGACTCGGCATGGAAGCTGCAAGCTCACCATGTGGTTTCCCAGGCCCGTGTGCAGCTGACCGAGAGGATTCCGGAGGCCTCCTCGAACAGGGGCCGATCGACGTGTGTGGCCTTGGCAGCCAAAGACGGATCCTGACCGGCACGGTCCCTTGTGCCCTCAACTCAGGCCTTCGGGAAGACCACTGCCCTGCTGTGGGTTCGGCGCCTGGAGCCTCCTGGGACCTAACCCTAACCCTAACCCCACACCGAACGGGGACCCTCCACCGAAACCTAAGCCGGCCTCGACCCCTAACCCTGCACTGGAGCCGCCTTGCTGCATGGGCCCTCACTTCAGCCCTCGAGGGAGGTCACGAGACCGGAGTCGCTTCAGCCCTGGCCACGTCCCTGGACCGAACCCTAACCCTAGCTAAGGCTCTCTCCCCAAGAGGACCCAATGCCAACGTCTGACAACACCACGCGCCTGGGGTCCGGAAGAGGTGCAGGCTGACTCGGCATGGAACCTGGAAGCTCACCATGTGGTTTCCCAGGCCCGGCTGCAGCTGCCCAGAGGATTCCGGAGGCCTCCTCGACCAGGGGCCCAATCACGTGTGTGGCCTTGGCAGCCAAAGACGGATCCTGACCGGCACGGTCCCTTGTGCCCTCCACTCAGCCCTTCGGGGAGAACACTGCCCTGCTGTGGGTTGGGCGCCTGGAGCCTCCTGGGACCTAACCCTAACCCTAACCGTACCCCGAACCGGGACCCTCCACCGCAACGTAAGCCTGCCTCGAACCCTAACCCTGCAATGGAGCCGCCTTCTGGCATGGGCCCTCACTTCAGCCCTCGAGGGAGATCAGGAGACTGGATTCGATTCAGCCCTGGCGACGTCCCTGGACCAAACCCTAACCCTAGCTAAGGCTCCCTCCCCATGGGGACCCCATACCAAAGTCTGACAAGACCACGCGCCTGGGGTCCAGAGGCGGTGCAGGCTGACTCGGCATGGAAGCTGCAAGCTCACCATGTGGTTTCCCAGGCCCGTGTGCAGCTGACCGAGAGGATTCCGGAGGCCTCCTGGAACAGGGGCCGATCGACGTGTGTGGCCTTGGCAGCCAAAGACGGATCCTGACCGGCACGGTCCCTTGTGCCCTCAACTCAGGCCTTCGGGAAGACCACTGCCCTGCTGTGGGTTCGGCGCCTGGAGCCTCCTGGGACCTAACCCTAACCCTAACCCCACACCGAACGGGGACCCTCCACCGAAACCTAAGCCGGCCTCGACCCCTAACCCTGCACTTGAGCCGCCTTGCTGCATGGGCCCTCACTTCAGCCCTCGAGGGAGATCACGAGACCGGAGTCGCTTCGGCCCTGGCCACGTCCCTGGACCGAACCCTAACCCTAGCTAAGGCTCTCTCCCCAAGAGGACCCAATGCCAACGTCTGACAACACCACGCGCCTGGGGTCCGGAAGAGGTGCAGGCTGACTCGGCATGGAACCTGGAAGCTCACCATGTCGTTTCCCAGGCCCGGCTGCAGCTGCCCAGAGGATTCCGGAGGCCTCCTCGACCAGGGGCCCAATCACGTGTGTGTTGCCTTGGCAGCCAAAGACGGATCCTGACCGGCACGGTCCCTTGTGCCCTCCACTCAGCCCTTCGGGGAGAACACTGCCCTGCTGTGGGTTGGGCGCCTGGAGCCTCCTGGGACCTAACCCTAACCCTAACCGTACCCCGAACCGGGACCCTCCACCGCAACGTAAGCCTGCCTCGAACCCTAACCCTGCAATGGAGCCGCCTTCTGGCATGGGCCCTCACTTCAGCCCTCGAGGGAGATCACGAGACTGGAGTCGATTCAGCCCTGGCGACGTCCCTGGACCAAACCCTAACCCTAGCTAAGGCTCGCTCCCCATGGGGACCCCATGCCAAAGTCTGACAAGACCACGCGCCTGGGGTCCAGAGGCGGTGCAGGCTGACTCGGCATGGAAGCTGCAAGCTCACCATGTGGTTTCCCAGGCCCGTGTGCAGCTGACCGAGAGGATTCCGGAGGCCTCCTCGAACAGGGGCCGATCGACGTGTGTGGCCTTGGCAGCCAAAGACGGATCCTGACCGGCACGGTCCCTTGTGCCCTCAACTCAGGCCTTCGGGAAGACCACTGCCCTGCTGTGGGTTCGGCGCCTGGAGCCTCCTGGGACCTAACCCTAACCCTAACCCCACACCGAACGGGGACCCTCCACCGAAACCTAAGCCGGCCTCGACCCCTAACCCTGCACTGGAGCCGCCTTGCTGCATGGGCCCTCACTTCAGCCCTCGAGGGAGATCACGAGACCGGAGTCGCTTCGGCCCTGGCCACGTCCCTGGACCGAACCCTAACCCTAGCTAAGGCTCTCTCCCCAAGAGGACCCAATGCCAACGTCTGACAACACCACGCGCCTGGGGTCCGGAAGAGGTGCAGGCTGACTCGGCATGGAACCTGGAAGCTCACCATGTCGTTTCCCAGGCCCGGCTGCAGCTGCCCAGAGGATTCCGGAGGCCTCCTCGACCAGGGGCCCAATCACGTGTGTGGCCTTGGCAGCCAAAGACGGATCCTGACCGGCACGGTCCCTTGTGCCCTCCACTCAGCCCTTCGGGGAGAACACTGCCCTGCTGTGGGTTGGGCGCCTGGAGCCTCCTGGGACCTAACCCTAACCCTAACCGTACCCCGAACCGGGACCCTCCACCGCAACGTAAGCCTGCCTCGAACCCTAACCCTGCAATGGAGCCGCCTTCTGGCATGGGCCCTCACTTCAGCCCTCGAGGGAGATCACGAGACTGGAGTCGATTCAGCCCTGGCGACGTCCCTGGACCAAACCCTAACCCTAGCTAAGGCTCCCTCCCCATGGGGACCCCATGCCAAAGTCTGACAAGACCACGCGCCTGGGGTCCAGAGGCGGTGCAGGCTGACTCGGCATGGAAGCTGCAAGCTCACCATGTGGTTTCCCAGGCCCGTGTGCAGCTGACCGAGAGGATTCCGGAGGCCTCCTCGAACAGGGGCCGATCGACGTGTGTGGCCTTGGCAGCCAAAGACGGATCCTGACCGGCACGGTCCCTTGTGCCCTCAACTCAGGCCTTCGGGAAGACCACTGCCCTGCTGTGGGTTCGGCGCCTGGAGCCTCCTGGGACCTAACCCTAACCCTAACCCCACACCGAACGGGGACCCTCCACCGAAACCTAAGCCGGCCTCGACCCCTAACCCTGCACTTGAGCCGCCTTGCTGCATGGGCCCTCACTTCAGCCCTCGAGGGAGATCACGAGACCGGAGTCGCTTCGGCCCTGGCCACGTCCCTGGACCGAACCCTAACCCTAGCTAAGGCTCTCTCCCCAAGAGGACCCAATGCCAACGTCTGACAACACCACGCGCCTGGGGTCCGGAAGAGGTGCAGGCTGACTCGGCATGGAACCTGGAAGCTCACCATGTGGTTTCCCAGGCCCGGCTGCAGCTGCCCAGAGGATTCCGGAGGCCTCCTCGACCAGGGGCCCAATCACGTGTGTGTTGCCTTGGCAGCCAAAGACGGATCCTGACCGGCACGGTCCCTTGTGCCCTCCACTCAGCCCTTCGGGGAGAACACTGCCCTGCTGTGGGTTGGGCGCCTGGAGCCTCCTGGGACCTAACCCTAACCCTAACCGTACCCCGAACCGGGACCCTCCACCGCAACGTAAGCCTGCCTCGAACCCTAACCCTGCAATGGAGCCGCCTTCTGGCATGGGCCCTCACTTCAGCCCTCGAGGGAGATCACGAGACTGGAGTCGATTCAGCCCTGGCGACGTCCCTGGACCAAACCCTAACCCTAGCTAAGGCTCGCTCCCCATGGGGACCCCATGCCAAAGTCTGACAAGACCACGCGCCTGGGGTCCAGAGGCGGTGCAGGCTGACTCGGCATGGAAGCTGCAAGCTCACCATGTGGTTTCCCAGGCCCGTGTGCAGCTGACCGAGAGGATTCCGGAGGCCTCCTCGAACAGGGGCCGATCGACGTGTGTGGCCTTGGCAGCCAAAGACGGATCCTGACCGGCACGGTCCCTTGTGCCCTCAACTCAGGCCTTCGGGAAGACCACTGCCCTGCTGTGGGTTCGGCGCCTGGAGCCTCCTGGGACCTAACCCTAACCCTAACCCCACACCGAACGGGGACCCTCCACCGAAACCTAAGCCGGCCTCGACCCCTAACCCTGCACTTGAGCCGCCTTGCTGCATGGGCCCTCACTTCAGCCCTCGAGGGAGATCACGAGACCGGAGTCGCTTCGGCCCTGGCCACGTCCCTGGACCGAACCCTAACCCTAGCTAAGGCTCTCTCCCCAAGAGGACCCAATGCCAACGTCTGACAACACCACGCGCCTGGGGTCCGGAAGAGGTGCAGGCTGACTCGGCATGGAACCTGGAAGCTCACCATGTCGTTTCCCAGGCCCGGCTGCAGCTGCCCAGAGGATTCCGGAGGCCTCCTCGACCAGGGGCCCAATCACGTGTGTGGCCTTGGCAGCCAAAGACGGATCCTGACCGGCACGGTCCCTTGTGCCCTCCACTCAGCCCTTCGGGGAGAACACTGCCCTGCTGTGGGTTGGGCGCCTGGAGCCTCCTGGGACCTAACCCTAACCCTAACCGTACCCCGAACCGGGACCCTCCACCGCAACGTAAGCCTGCCTCGAACCCTAACCCTGCAATGGAGCCGCCTTCTGGCATGGGCCCTCACTTCAGCCCTCGAGGGAGATCACGAGACTGGAGTCGATTCAGCCCTGGCGACGTCCCTGGACCAAACCCTAACCCTAGCTAAGGCTCGCTCCCCATGGGGACCCCATGCCAAAGTCTGACAAGACCACGCGCCTGGGGTCCAGAGGCGGTGCAGGCTGACTCGGCATGGAAGCTGCAAGCTCACCATGTGGTTTCCCAGGCCCGTGTGCAGCTGACCGAGAGGATTCCGGAGGCCTCCTCGAACAGGGGCCGATCGACGTGTGTGGCCTTGGCAGCCAAAGACGGATCCTGACCGGCACGGTCCCTTGTGCCCTCAACTCAGGCCTTCGGGAAGACCACTGCCCTGCTGTGGGTTCGGCGCCTGGAGCCTCCTGGGACCTAACCCTAACCCTAACCCCACACCGAACGGGGACCCTCCACCGAAACCTAAGCCGGCCTCGACCCCTAACCCTGCACTTGAGCCGCCTTGCTGCATGGGCCCTCACTTCAGCCCTCGAGGGAGATCACGAGACCGGAGTCGCTTCGGCCCTGGCCACGTCCCTGGACCGAACCCTAACCCTAGCTAAGGCTCTCTCCCCAAGAGGACCCAATGCCAACGTCTGACAACACCACGCGCCTGGGGTCCGGAAGAGGTGCAGGCTGACTCGGCATGGAACCTGGAAGCTCACCATGTCGTTTCCCAGGCCCGGCTGCAGCTGCCCAGAGGATTCCGGAGGCCTCCTCGACCAGGGGCCCAATCACGTGTGTGGCCTTGGCAGCCAAAGACGGATCCTGACCGGCACGGTCCCTTGTGCCCTCCACTCAGCCCTTCGGGGAGAACACTGCCCTGCTGTGGGTTGGGCGCCTGGAGCCTCCTGGGACCTAACCCTAACCCTAACCGTACCCCGAACCGGGACCCTCCACCGCAACGTAAGCCTGCCTCGAACCCTAACCCTGCAATGGAGCCGCCTTCTGGCATGGGCCCTCACTTCAGCCCTCGAGGGAGATCACGAGACTGGAGTCGATTCAGCCCTGGCGACGTCCCTGGACCAAACCCTAACCCTAGCTAAGGCTCGCTCCCCATGGGGACCCCATGCCAAAGTCTGACAAGACCACGCGCCTAGGGTCCAGAGGCGGTGCAGGCTGACTCGGCATGGAAGCTGCAAGCTCACCATGTGGTTTCCCAGGCCCGTGTGCAGCTGACCGAGAGGATTCCGGAGGCCTCCTCGAACAGGGGCCGATCGACGTGTGTGGCCTTGGCAGCCAAAGACGGATCCTGACCGGCACGGTCCCTTGTGCCCTCAACTCAGGCCTTCGGGAAGACCACTGCCCTGCTGTGGGTTCGGCGCCTGGAGCCTCCTGGGACCTAACCCTAACCCTAACCCCACACCGAACGGGGACCCTCCACCGAAACCTAAGCCGGCCTCGACCCCTAACCCTGCACTGGAGCCGCCTTGCTGCATGGGCCCTCACTTCAGCCCTCGAGGGAGATCACGAGACCGGAGTCGCTTCGGCCCTGGCCACGTCCCTGGACCGAACCCTAACCCTAGCTAAGGCTCTCTCCCCAAGAGGACCCAATGCCAACGTCTGACAACACCACGCGCCTGGGGTCCGGAAGAGGTGCAGGCTGACTCGGCATGGAACCTGGAAACTCACCATGTCGTTTCCCAGGCCCGGCTGCAGCTGCCCAGAGGATTCCGGAGGCCTCCTCGACCAGGGGCCCAATCACGTGTGTGTTGCCTTGGCAGCCAAAGACGGATCCTGACCGGCACGGTCCCTTGTGCCCTCCACTCAGCCCTTCGGGGAGAACACTGCCCTGCTGTGGGTTGGGCGCCTGGAGCCTCCTGGGACCTAACCCTAACCCTAACCGTACCCCGAACCGGGACCCTCCACCGCAACGTAAGCCTGCCTCGAACCCTAACCCTGCAATGGAGCCGCCTTCTGGCATGGGCCCTCACTTCAGCCCTCGAGGGAGATCACGAGACTGGAGTCGATTCAGCCCTGGCGACGTCCCTGGACCAAACCCTAACCCTAGCTAAGGCTCGCTCCCCATGGGGACCCCATGCCAAAGTCTGACAAGACCACGCGCCTGGGGTCCAGAGGCGGTGCAGGCTGACTCGGCATGGAAGCTGCAAGCTCACCATGTGGTTTCCCAGGCCCGTGTGCAGCTGACCGAGAGGATTCCGGAGGCCTCCTCGAACAGGGGCCGATCGACGTGTGTGGCCTTGGCAGCCAAAGACGGATCCTGACCGGCACGGTCCCTTGTGCCCTCAACTCAGGCCTTCGGGAAGACCACTGCCCTGCTGTGGGTTCGGCGCCTGGAGCCTCCTGGGACCTAACCCTAACCCTAACCCCACACCGAACGGGGACCCTCCACCGAAACCTAAGCCGGCCTCGACCCCTAACCCTGCACTGGAGCCGCCTTGCTGCATGGGCCCTCACTTCAGCCCTCGAGGGAGATCACGAGACCGGAGTCGCTTCGGCCCTGGCCACGTCCCTGGACCGAACCCTAACCCTAGCTAAGGCTCTCTCCCCAAGAGGACCCAATGCCAACGTCTGACAACACCACGCGCCTGGGGTCCGGAAGAGGTGCAGGCTGACTCGGCATGGAACCTGGAAGCTCACCATGTCGTTTCCCAGGCCCGGCTGCAGCTGCCCAGAGGATTCCGGAGGCCTCCTCGACCAGGGGCCCAATCACGTGTGTGTTGCCTTGGCAGCCAAAGACGGATCCTGACCGGCACGGTCCCTTGTGCCCTCCACTCAGCCCTTCGGGGAGAACACTGCCCTGCTGTGGGTTGGGCGCCTGGAGCCTCCTGGGACCTAACCCTAACCCTAACCGTACCCCGAACCGGGACCCTCCACCGCAACGTAAGCCTGCCTCGAACCCTAACCCTGCAATGGAGCCGCCTTCTGGCATGGGCCCTCACTTCAGCCCTCGAGGGAGATCACGAGACTGGAGTCGATTCAGCCTTGGCGACGTCCCTGGACCAAACCCTAACCCTAGCTAAGGCTCGCTCCCCATGGGGACCCCATGCCAAAGTCTGACAAGACCACGCGCCTGGGGTCCAGAGGCGGTGCAGGCTGACTCGGCATGGAAGCTGCAAGCTCACCATGTGGTTTCCCAGGCCCGTGTGCAGCTGACCGAGAGGATTCCGGAGGCCTCCTCGAACAGGGGCCGATCGACGTGTGTGGCCTTGGCAGCCAAAGACGGATCCTGACCGGCACGGTCCCTTGTGCCCTCAACTCAGGCCTTCGGGAAGACCACTGCCCTGCTGTGGGTTCGGGGCCTGGAGCCTCCTGGGACCTAACCCTAACCCTAACCCCACACCGAACGGGGACCCTCCACCGAAACCTAAGCCGGCCTCGACCCCTAACCCTGCACTTGAGCCGCCTTGCTGCATGGGCCCTCACTTCAGCCCTCGAGGGAGATCACGAGACCGGAGTCGCTTCGGCCCTGGCCACGTCCCTGGACCGAACCCTAACCCTAGCTAAGGCTCTCTCCCCAAGAGGACCCAATGCCAACGTCTGACAACACCACGCGCCTGGGGTCCGGAAGAGGTGCAGGCTGACTCGGCATGGAACCTGGAAGCTCACCATGTGGTTTCCCAGGCCCGGCTGCAGCTGCCCAGAGGATTCCGGAGGCCTCCTCGACCAGGGGCCCAATCACGTGTGTGTTGCCTTGGCAGCCAAAGACGGATCCTGACCGGCACGGTCCCTTGTGCCCTCCACTCAGCCCTTCGGGGAGAACACTGCCCTGCTGTGGGTTGGGCGCCTGGAGCCTCCTGGGACCTAACCCTAACCCTAACCGTACCCCGAACCGGGACCCTCCACCGCAACGTAAGCCTGCCTCGAACCCTAACCCTGCAATGGAGCCGCCTTCTGGCATGGGCCCTCACTTCAGCCCTCGAGGGAGATCACGAGACTGGAGTCGATTCAGCCCTGGCGACGTCCCTGGACCAAACCCTAACCCTAGCTAAGGCTCGCTCCCCATGGGGACCCCATGCCAAAGTCTGACAAGACCACGCGCCTGGGGTCCAGAGGCGGTGCAGGCTGACTCGGCATGGAAGCTGCAAGCTCACCATGTGGTTTCCCAGGCCCGTGTGCAGCTGACCGAGAGGATTCCGGAGGCCTCCTCGAACAGGGGCCGATCGACGTGTGTGGCCTTGGCAGCCAAAGACGGATCCTGACCGGCACGGTCCCTTGTGCCCTCAACTCAGGCCTTCGGGAAGACCACTGCCCTGCTGTGGGTTCGGCGCCTGGAGCCTCCTGGGACCTAACCCTAACCCTAACCCCACACCGAACGGGGACCCTCCACCGAAACCTAAGCCGGCCTCGACCCCTAACCCTGCACTGGAGCCGCCTTGCTGCATGGGCCCTCACTTCAGCCCTCGAGGGAGATCACGAGACCGGAGTCGCTTCGGCCCTGGCCACGTCCCTGGACCGAACCCTAACCCTAGCTAAGGCTCTCTCCCCAAGAGGACCCAATGCCAACGTCTGACAACACCACGCGCCTGGGGTCCGGAAGAGGTGCAGGCTGACTCGGCATGGAACCTGGAAGCTCACCATGTCGTTTCCCAGGCCCGGCTGCAGCTGCCCAGAGGATTCCGGAGGCCTCCTCGACCAGGGGCCCAATCACGTGTGTGGCCTTGGCAGCCAAAGACGGATCCTGACCGGCACGGTCCCTTGTGCCCTCCACTCAGCCCTTCGGGGAGAACACTGCCCTGCTGTGGGTTGGGCGCCTGGAGCCTCCTGGGACCTAACCCTAACCCTAACCGTACCCCGAACCGGGACCCTCCACCGCAACGTAAGCCTGCCTCGAACCCTAACCCTGCAATGGAGCCGCCTTCTGGCATGGGCCCTCACTTCAGCCCTCGAGGGAGATCACGAGACTGGAGTCGATTCAGCCCTGGCGACGTCCCTGGACCAAACCCTAACCCTAGCTAAGGCTCGCTCCCCATGGGGGACCCCATGCCAAAGTCTGACAAGACCACGCGCCTGGGGTCCAGAGGCGGTGCAGGCTGACTCGGCATGGAAGCTGCAAGCTCACCATGTGGTTTCCCAGGCCCGTGTGCAGCTGACCGAGAGGATTCCGGAGGCCTCCTCGAACAGGGGCCGATCGACGTGTGTGGCCTTGGCAGCCAAAGACGGATCCTGACCGGCACGGTCCCTTGTGCCCTCAACTCAGGCCTTCGGGAAGACCACTGCCCTGCTGTGGGTTCGGCGCCTGGAGCCTCCTGGGACCTAACCCTAACCCTAACCCCACACCGAACGGGGACCCTCCACCGAAACCTAAGCCGGCCTCGACCCCTAACCCTGCACTGGAGCCGCCTTGCTGCATGGGCCCTCACTTCAGCCCTCGAGGGAGATCACGAGACCGGAGTCGCTTCGGCCCTGGCCACGTCCCTGGACCGAACCCTAACCCTAGCTAAGGCTCTCTCCCCAAGAGGACCCAATGCCAACGTCTGACAACACCACGCGCCTGGGGTCCGGAAGAGGTGCAGGCTGACTCGGCATGGAACCTGGAAGCTCACCATGTGGTTTCCCAGGCCCGGCTGCAGCTGCCCAGAGGATTCCGGAGGCCTCCTCGACCAGGGGCCCAATCACGTGTGTGGCCTTGGCAGCCAAAGACGGATCCTGACCGGCACGGTCCCTTGTGCCCTCCACTCAGCCCTTCGGGGAGAACACTGCCCTGCTGTGGGTTGGGCGCCTGGAGCCTCCTGGGACCTAACCCTAACCCTAACCGTACCCCGAACCGGGACCCTCCACCGCAACGTAAGCCTGCCTCGAACCCTAACCCTGCAATGGAGCCGCCTTCTGGCATGGGCCCTCACTTCAGCCCTCGAGGGAGATCACGAGACTGGAGTCGATTCAGCCCTGGCGACGTCCCTGGACCAAACCCTAACCCTAGCTAAGGCTCGCTCCCCATGGGGACCCCATGCCAAAGTCTGACAAGACCACGCGCCTAGGGTCCAGAGGCGGTGCAGGCTGACTCGGCATGGAAGCTGCAAGCTCACCATGTGGTTTCCCAGGCCCGTGTGCAGCTGACCGAGAGGATTCCGGAGGCCTCCTCGAACAGGGGCCGATCGACGTGTGTGGCCTTGGCAGCCAAAGACGGATCCTGACCGGCACGGTCCCTTGTGCCCTCAACTCAGGCCTTCGGGAAGACCACTGCCCTGCTGTGGGTTCGGCGCCTGGAGCCTCCTGGGACCTAACCCTAACCCTAACCCCACACCGAACGGGGACCCTCCACCGAAACCTAAGCCGGCCTCGACCCCTAACCCTGCACTGGAGCCGCCTTGCTGCATGGGCCCTCACTTCAGCCCTCGAGGGAGATCACGAGACCGGAGTCGCTTCGGCCCTGGCCACGTCCCTGGACCGAACCCTAACCCTAGCTAAGGCTCTCTCCCCAAGAGGACCCAATGCCAACGTCTGACAACACCACGCGCCTGGGGTCCGGAAGAGGTGCAGGCTGACTCGGCATGGAACCTGGAAGCTCACCATGTCGTTTCCCAGGCCCGGCTGCAGCTGCCCAGAGGATTCCGGAGGCCTCCTCGACCAGGGGCCCAATCACGTGTGTGTTGCCTTGGCAGCCAAAGACGGATCCTGACCGGCACGGTCCCTTGTGCCCTCCACTCAGCCCTTCGGGGAGAACACTGCCCTGCTGTGGGTTGGGCGCCTGGAGCCTCCTGGGACCTAACCCTAACCCTAACCGTACCCCGAACCGGGACCCTCCACCGCAACGTAAGCCTGCCTCGAACCCTAACCCTGCAATGGAGCCGCCTTCTGGCATGGGCCCTCACTTCAGCCCTCGAGGGAGATCACGAGACTGGAGTCGATTCAGCCCTGGCGACGTCCCTGGACCAAACCCTAACCCTAGCTAAGGCTCGCTCCCCATGGGGACCCCATGCCAAAGTCTGACAAGACCACGCGCCTGGGGTCCAGAGGCGGTGCAGGCTGACTCGGCATGGAAGCTGCAAGCTCACCATGTGGTTTCCCAGGCCCGTGTGCAGCTGACCGAGAGGATTCCGGAGGCCTCCTCGAACAGGGGCCGATCGACGTGTGTGGCCTTGGCAGCCAAAGACGGATCCTGACCGGCACGGTCCCTTGTGCCCTCAACTCAGGCCTTCGGGAAGACCACTGCCCTGCTGTGGGTTCGGCGCCTGGAGCCTCCTGGGACCTAACCCTAACCCTAACCCCACACCGAACGGGGACCCTCCACCGAAACCTAAGCCGGCCTCGACCCCTAACCCTGCACTGGAGCCGCCTTGCTGCATGGGCCCTCACTTCAGCCCTCGAGGGAGATCACGAGACCGGAGTCGCTTCGGCCCTGGCCACGTCCCTGGACCGAACCCTAACCCTAGCTAAGGCTCTCTCCCCAAGAGGACCCAATGCCAACGTCTGACAACACCACGCGCCTGGGGTCCGGAAGAGGTGCAGGCTGACTCGGCATGGAACCTGGAAGCTCACCATGTGGTTTCCCAGGCCCGGCTGCAGCTGCCCAGAGGATTCCGGAGGCCTCCTCGACCAGGGGCCCAATCACGTGTGTTGCCTTGGCAGCCAAAGACGGATCCTGACCGGCACGGTCCCTTGTGCCCTCCACTCAGCCCTTCGGGGAGAACACTGCCCTGCTGTGGGTTGGGCGCCTGGAGCCTCCTGGGACCTAACCCTAACCCTAACCGTACCCCGAACCGGGACCCTCCACCGCAACGTAAGCCTGCCTCGAACCCTAACCCTGCAATGGAGCCGCCTTCTGGCATGGGCCCTCACTTCAGCCCTCGAGGGAGATCACGAGACTGGAGTCGATTCAGCCCTGGCGAGGTCCCTGGACCAAACCCTAACCCTAGCTAAGGCTCGCTCCCCATGGGGACCCCATGCCAAAGTCTGACAAGACCACGCGCCTGGGGTCCAGAGGCGGTGCAGGCTGACTCGGCATGGAAGCTGCAAGCTCACCATGTGGTTTCCCAGGCCCGTGTGCAGCTGACCGAGAGGATTCCGGAGGCCTCCTCGAACAGGGGCCGATCGACGTGTGTGGCCTTGGCAGCCAAAGACGGATCCTGACCGGCACGGTCCCTTGTGCCCTCAACTCAGGCCTTCGGGAAGACCACTGCCCTGCTGTGGGTTCGGCGCCTGGAGCCTCCTGGGACCTAACCCTAACCCTAACCCCACACCGAACGGGGACCCTCCACCGAAACCTAAGCCGGCCTCGACCCCTAACCCTGCACTGGAGCCGCCTTGCTGCATGGGCCCTCACTTCAGCCCTCGAGGGAGATCACGAGACCGGAGTCGCTTCGGCCCTGGCCACGTCCCTGGACCGAACCCTAACCCTAGCTAAGGCTCTCTCCCCAAGAGGACCCAATGCCAACGTCTGACAACACCACGCGCCTGGGGTCCGGAAGAGGTGCAGGCTGACTCGGCATGGAACCTGGAAGCTCACCATGTCGTTTCCCAGGCCCGGCTGCAGCTGCCCAGAGGATTCCGGAGGCCTCCTCGACCAGGGGCCCAATCACGTGTGTGTTGCCTTGGCAGCCAAAGACGGATCCTGACCGGCACGGTCCCTTGTGCCCTCCACTCAGCCCTTCGGGGAGAACACTGCCCTGCTGTGGGTTGGGCGCCTGGAGCCTCCTGGGACCTAACCCTAACCCTAACCGTACCCCGAACCGGGACCCTCCACCGCAACGTAAGCCTGCCTCGAACCCTAACCCTGCAATGGAGCCGCCTTCTGGCATGGGCCCTCACTTCAGCCCTCGAGGGAGATCACGAGACTGGAGTCGATTCAGCCTTGGCGACGTCCCTGGACCAAACCCTAACCCTAGCTAAGGCTCGCTCCCCATGGGGACCCCATGCCAAAGTCTGACAAGACCACGCGCCTGGGGTCCAGAGGCGGTGCAGGCTGACTCGGCATGGAAGCTGCAAGCTCACCATGTGGTTTCCCAGGCCCGTGTGCAGCTGACCGAGAGGATTCCGGAGGCCTCCTCGAACAGGGGCCGATCGACGTGTGTGGCCTTGGCAGCCAAAGACGGATCCTGACCGGCACGGTCCCTTGTGCCCTCAACTCAGGCCTTCGGGAAGACCACTGCCCTGCTGTGGGTTCGGGGCCTGGAGCCTCCTGGGACCTAACCCTAACCCTAACCCCACACCGAACGGGGACCCTCCACCGAAACCTAAGCCGGCCTCGACCCCTAACCCTGCACTTGAGCCGCCTTGCTGCATGGGCCCTCACTTCAGCCCTCGAGGGAGATCACGAGACCGGAGTCTCTTCGGCCCTGGCCACGTCCCTGGACCGAACCCTAACCCTAGCTAAGGCTCTCTCCCCAAGAGGACCCAATGCCAACGTCTGACAACACCACGCGCCTGGGGTCCGGAAGAGGTGCAGGCTGACTCGGCATGGAACCTGGAAGCTCACCATGTCGTTTCCCAGGCCCGGCTGCAGCTGCCCAGAGGATTCCGGAGGCCTCCTCGACCAGGGGCCCAATCACGTGTGTGGCCTTGGCAGCCAAAGACGGATCCTGACCGGCACGGTCCCTTGTGCCCTCCACTCAGCCCTTCGGGGAGAACACTGCCCTGCTGTGGGTTGGGCGCCTGGAGCCTCCTGGGACCTAACCCTAACCCTAACCGTACCCCGAACCGGGACCCTCCACCGCAACGTAAGCCTGCCTCGAACCCTAACCCTGCAATGGAGCCGCCTTCTGGCATGGGCCCTCACTTCAGCCCTCGAGGGAGATCACGAGACTGGAGTTGATTCAGCCCTGGCGACGTCCCTGGACCAAACCCTAACCCTAGCTAAGGCTCCCTCCCCATGGGGACCCCATGCCAAAGTCTGACAAGACCACGCGCCTGGGGTCCAGAGGCGGTGCAGGCTGACTCGGCATGGAAGCTGCAAGCTCACCATGTGGTTTCCC
>NW_026526708.1:0-80637 GCF_024362965.1 Panthera pardus
ATCTTTCTGCATTGGGTCTTGCCTGTGCTCTACCTTTACACTTTTATCAGGGCTATAGGTTTGGCTAATGGAACATGTTATAGTAATATTCTCAATAATTTTAAGTGAAATTGCCCTATCAATGCTGATCTAAGATTTTAGTCAATTTTCCTCTATTGTTTTGTGAACCAGCAATAAAGCAAAGACAGTATAGAATCCTCTGATGAGGGATAACACATAATTAACCAAGAGTTAGTCAGTGATTACCCTGGAAGTAACCACATATAATAAACATGGAGGACACTGACCATTCTCCAAAGCCTTTGATGGACTAATAAAACATCCACACACGATTGCCACTAACTGCTTACTTTTGAGATGTGATAAGAAACAAAATTAACCAGTAGACAGTTCTTGTACCAATTTGTATACTTGAACCTGAGGACCGTTCTTTTCACCTAAGATGTATACAAACATTGAAACATATTTATGTTTATATCTCTTATTTTCACTAATAAAACATTGAGGACAGTATTTTTCTGATAGTCTTTTAGTTTTTTCCTGTAAGTCTAGTAAAGATGGATTCTTAAGTAATCAAACACTTGATAGAGACAACAGAAAGCACAGGAAATAATTCTGATAAAGCACAGATTACTTAGAAGAGAAATAAAAACTCTCACAATCTTATCAAGATAGAGCAATAGTCCAAGAAACCTTCATGGCTTAGCAGATGAAGGAAAATTAAGTTTTAGTTCTACGTAAGCACACCTCGTCTGCCAGCCCCGAAGACAGCAGAGGGTGGACACCTGCCCTTTCTTCTCAAACCTCAGCTCTTCTAACTTTCTAACGCAAGCGTCAGTCTCTAGCTGTGTGTAGGTGACTAGGCAGGCTTCCCACAGCAGAGGCCAGCCCACCATGCAGCCACTTCTTTCGTACTTTGCAGCAGTCCCACAAACAGGGGCATCGAAGCAGCTGACGTCTGGGGGCATCTCTGCACTCAAGCGGCGGTCCACCAGCATCTACACACAGGCCACCCCTCCATACAGAGGTCACGGGCCAACTTGAGATTTCCCTCCCGATGCCTCTTTCCCGAGACTCCATTCTTAGGTCTCCTAGCTGGCTCACCAATTGTTGGTTCCTAAACTTGGGAATTACCTAGGTAACATCTAAAACTGGCCACTGTAGTCAGAGGGCAGGAGAGACTGAGGAAAGAGGCAGCCCACATCGTATGGCAGGTGGCAAGTTTAACAAAGAAGAAAACTTCCAGATAATGCTTCTTTGGGACAGCAGCATGATGAGCATCTCTCCACACCTGCCTGCTGGAATCTTTTAAAGTTTACTAATTTTTTGAGAGAGATAAAGATAGAGCATGAGCAGTGGAGGGTTAGAGAAAGAGAGAGGAAGGCAGAAGATCTCAAGTGGGCTCCGTGCGGTAAGTGCAGGGCCGGATGTGGGGCTCAAACCCAGGAACCATGAGATCATGACCTGAGCTAAAATCAAGAGTTGGACACTTAACCGACAGAGCCTCCCAGGCGCCCCCTTAAACGTTTATATAGGGGCCTTCACTGGGTTCAGTCACATACGCCATCCAGATCGTCTCAACAACACATTACTCCCTTGAGGATGCCTCCTTGAAAACAGCTCCCGCTCTGGACAGGTGGGCAGAGTGTACATTCCAAGGACCATGGGTGGGGGCCTCAGAGCCTCTGATTGCCCAGGTCCAGCTAGACAGTCAATGGGTAGCTACATCCTCTTGACGACCACCTCTAGTCAGCCAGTTAGCTAGCCATTATATTAAGCAATTATATCTTTTTTTTTAGTGTTTACATTCTTCAGAGGGAAAATTTTTCTCAATGTCAAAGTGAAGCATTTTCCTATAATAGAATTTGCTTTATCATCTTTTTCATATCATATCATTTCCTTCTCTTGAAGTTTCATAAAGTGTCATTTTCTTTATCTTTTCTTGTTGTTATTGTCCGTTTCCTTACCAGTTTTGGTTGGTTTCAAGTAGAAGAATGGGGCAAAATGGCTTTATACTACTTGATTAAAAAAATTAAGTTCATTTATTTATTTTGAGAGAGAGAGATAGAGGGAAAGAGAGAGAGCTGAGGAGGGGCAGCGAAAGAGGGAGAATCTCAAACAGGCTCCACAGTTAGCACGGAGCCTGATGCAGGGCATGAACCCACAAACCCTGAGGTCATGACCTGAGCTGGAATCAAGAATCAGATGCTTAACTGACTGAACCACGCACGTGCCCCTATTCTACCTCCTTTAAGCAAAGTGTATGATATAATTTAAATGCTACATTCAAATTATTATGGATTGTGAAATATTTTTGCTTTAATTTACACATCGCTCAAAAATGCTTACAGAATATGTCTTCTCAGCAACTCTCTGACATCAGGACTTCATAGGATATAGACCATTGTAAGACCATGTCCTTGACTCTTAAAAGTCAGATGACACTGGAGACGAGCTACTGGGGAAATGTTATGGCAGTTTCAGAGGTGGGAGATCATAACCCTTTTAGGGGATCATAGAAGGTTTTTGAGAGAAAGTGGTGACTGAGGTCATCCAACCTATGTGTTTTAGTTTCTCAATGCTGTCCTGACAAATTACCACAAGTTCAGTGGCTAAAACAACATAATGTTGTATACACAATGTATTGATTTAATGCTCTGCAGGCTAAGGAGTCCTACATGGGTCTCACCAGACTACAATCAGGTGTTGGCAGGATTGCATTGCTTCCTGGAATCTCTAGAGGAAAATGTTTCCCGCTTTCTCCAGCTATTAAACCCTGCCCACATTTCTTAGCTGATGGCCCCTTCCTTCATCTTCAAAACCCTCAGAGTTGCATATCTGCCCATGTTCCTTACTTACATCTCCTGAGAGAGCTCACAGATAATCTCATTCCAAGGTCCTTAAGTTAATAACATGGGTAAAGTCACTTTTTACCATGTAAGGTGACATGATCACCGGTCCCTGGGGTTAAGAGGTGGACATCACTGGAGACCATTATTCTGCCTATGCCACTATTCCCTCAATGTGATATTTTCTCTTCTCCTTCATGAAGCTTTATTCCAATCAAGTTGAATGTTCCTGCCTCCCTGCCTCTGTTCATCTCCTTAGTTCTACCTGAAATGTCTTTCCTCTCAATTTCAGGTCATCTCAAACTTGTCCACCTTTCCAAACCAATCTGCCCATGAAATATTTCCCAACCATTTTAGTGCACAATGACATCTCCTTCTTTGAAAAGTCTGTGCTTTGATTTACCTTGAACTCAGCCAGGGGTACTATGAACTTAAAGAAATGAGTATCCCCCATATTGATTAATAGCAAGTTTTGAAATACACTAGCAAGACTTCAGAATGAACCTGATCTGTGGGAACATAAACTCATTGTCCCAGTACCCCAGAGAGAGTGGTCTTTGGTTTAGTCCAGCTCTTCAGGTCACTAAATAACTGAGGTTTTGATCCCGATTTTAAGCCGGATCTTCTTCTCTCTTTCTGATACTTCAACGTCCAGGTAAATTCTCGGGTCACCGAATGTAGAAATGCAAAGGTCATAGAAATCGTCCCCCTTACAGGGGAGGCGGAGTCTTATTCCTGTTTGCGTGCTGAGCAATAGAAGGATGGAAGCACGTTCCCCTCACCAAACGCCCTCCCCTTGTTAGTCCACAAATGTCCACAACCACTGCCTGCCATTGCACGTAGATTTTGAACTGTGTTAGGCATGAAACGAAAGCAGTGTTTTTCCAACCACTTCAGCTCTCAGTGAAGAAGGGAGCTTTCTCTGAAATGCTGCGGCATATGTCGTCTTGGATTTATCAAACACTGCTTTGAAAAGTGGGCTTTCTTTTTATGCCCAGGCACTATTTCCCGCGATTGATTTTAGTGCTGCCATTAATAAGCAATTGCCCTGTGGAAAATGCATTCCACAGATAATTCTCAAGTAATGATAAACTCAGGGGGCACAAACATTATATTAACTATTGTTTTGTCACTGTAGCATTTCAGGGTTCACATCTTAATCACTGTATCTTCAAAGTGTGAATACTTTTTTTAATATAGGAAATTGTTTGACCTGGTAACAAACATATGAATCTGGACTCTTTCTTACGGATAATCCCACACCTTGTGTTTCTTACTGTCATTTTAAACAGCTTGATGTGTTTTTACTCAGTTGATGAGTCAGAAAAATACTTAAAAATTTTGTAACAATAAAAATGGTAAGCATTTCACACATTGTGTTAATAACATAGAGATCACCTGTCAGAATTTATGCCTTAAATAGGTTTATAAACATTACAGGGAATTAGGGGAAATAATTTTATTTCAATGAACAAAATATATTCATATATTCATGGAAATGTATGGTAACATTGCCGCTAATGATCACGTCAGTTGAGACTAGAGTGGATACTTATTTTTCTCTTGATTTCCATGGGAAGTTCCTATACAATATTTAATAGATTAATTAATCTCAAAGGAAGGGCATCTCAGTGCCTCCCAAACCATTATATTTCTTTTTTGAATTATATGATATGATTATATGAATTACACGATCTGGAAATTTCTTTGATTCATTTAACCCCAAACATGAATCCTCTGTTCCTATTTCTTTCTGCCATTTCTGTATTCATGATGGTTAAAGAGTAAATGTATCCAATCTCTCATTTGCAGGCCTGTCCTTTATAAATATAAAAATGACTATTATGAGTTTCCATAGAACTACCCCTTGTAAAGAATGCTACCGACATTTGTTGACATTTCTCTTTGTAAGCCTTTTATAAGGGGAAGAGATTAATATACACAGATATGAATGTTGTCCTCATTTCATCTGAATGGCACTATCCTCTCCATCAAAACAGGAACGGAAAGGGCTTTATTTCTGTTCTGTTTAGCCGGTCCCAAATGTCTATTATCAGGGTCTGAATTTTTCATCATTTCTTACAATCTCACTGGTTACGGTATTCCTAGGTAGGCATTGTTATTCTATCATGTGATAAAGATGAAATACAGATACTTATTCTCGTTTCAAATACAATTTTAGAACCCAAGGGAAATTTAGATTTGATACTTAGACTGCTCTTTGGATGGCAGAGGGTGCCGAATCCAAAAAGATCAAGTATAAATCGCCCAAGTTTGCACGGTGTCCCAAG
The DNA here is from genome assembly GCF_024362965.1 of Panthera pardus. Lineage (NCBI taxonomy): Eukaryota > Metazoa > Chordata > Mammalia > Carnivora > Felidae > Panthera > Panthera pardus. The sequence continues at coordinate 5,141 of NW_026526708.1, forward strand.
GGACAGGAACTATTCCTCAGGAATACCGTTGCCAGTCCAGTGCTGTTTTCCTAACTGCCTCCTTTAGATTAAAAAACACTTGTAATACATTGAAGAAGCTATGATGAATATGGGGCAGCTGGGCGGCTCAGTCAGCTGAGCGACTGACTTCAGCTCAGGTCAGGATCTTATGGTTTGTGGTTTCAAGCCCCGTGTCAGGCTCTGTGCGGAAGCAGGAGCCTGCTTCAGGTTCTCTGTTCCCCATCTCTTTCTGCTCCTCCCCTTTTTGTGTTCTGTCTCTCTGTCCCAAAATAAATAAACATTAAATTTTTTTAAAAGAAGCAATTTTGTGTATGCTAATTAACATTGCAAAAATAAAATGTACTTTTAAATTTCTTACACAGGTTACAACTGACCAGTGAAAGTCTATGTATTTTTCTTAGCCCCTCGACCTTTTAGGTATTGTTCCTCTTCTTCCATTGCCCCCAAGATGCTGTGTGATATCTTTGCATAGAAAAAAGTCAGCTCTCTCAGGGTTGTACCACACAGATGTGGTTCTCTGGTTTCTTTGTGGTATCTGAATGTTTCTTCCTGACGTCCATGGCACATGACTGGTATTTGGCCATCGGTAAGCCCTTGTTGCATGCCCTCATTATGTCCCAGAGGGTCTCTGTGCAGCTGGTTGTAGGGCCTTATGGCATGGCTCTTCTAAGCAGCATGACCTATATGATATTGACTTTTTGCTTACCCTTGTGTGGTCCAAATATCATCAATCATTTTTTCTGTGATATTTCCCTTCTGCTTTCTCTTACATGTGCAAACACTTCCTTGACTCAACTTACATTTTTCTTTTTGGCTGGATCTACAGGAATCCTCAGTGCCCTGATCATGATGGTTTCCCATGTTTGCATCCTGGTGGCCATCTGGAAGAAGACTGCTCATGGGAGGCAGAACGCTTTCTCCACCTGCTCCTCTCACCTGGTAGTTGTCTCCATCCTGTATGGGACTCTTTTCTTTATCTCTGTTCGACCTGGCTCAAGTCCATCCCTGGATATCAATAAAGTGATTTCTCTGTTGTATACTGTGGTGATGCCCATGTTGAACCCCCTCGTCTACAGCTTGGGGAATAAGGAGGTAAGATATACATTTGGGACGAAGTTTGAAAGGAAAACTTCTCCAGCAGTTTTGGTAATTAGAACTCTGTTGTGTTGTACCTTAGATGTTGGTTTATAACATGCAAAAGAACACTGGGCTGAGAACTAGAAGTTCCCTTTATTCCTGAGTACTTACCAGGTTGCTTATAGACTACATATATTTTTTTCATCAGTCTTCTCCATTCCCCTTCCATAAAGTGAAGGGGAATACAAAATAATTTACAGATATATTAAAGGTACAAATGTACTATATGCCAACAGAAAGTACAGAGGAGCATTTATATAGTCTCATATGTGGGAGGACATTTATTCCAGATTAGAAGAGCAAATGTTGTAAGAGAAAGGTCAACAGTGTTCATTAATAAAGTTTCATACACTTTGTTCTGTTGAACAATGGAAAGTGAGAGGGCTTTTGCAAAGTAGGTGACTTACAATAAGGTAATGTCCCGATGAGAAAGTCCTGAACCCAAACGTACGTGTGTATGACACACAGTAGAGACATGGACCAGTAAATGGCTGTATGAGCAATGGGTACAGCAGGAAATGGGAATGGCCAAAAATATAAATATACTAAAAATTGCTGAACTTCACAATGGCTGGGAAAAATGAAATCACAATGACAAGACAGTGTTTCTTTTTCATTTGTCACGTTAGCAGACATCACAACGATTTGTGCAATGCTGGTAAGGTTGCCCACGAATGTTGACCACGACATTACACTTAGCGACATTGGCTAAGTATAGAACAGCTACATTTTCAGAAAGTAATTTGATGATTTCTGTTAAAATTCACATACTCGTTGACCTGGCTCTCTTACATTTGGAAATCTGTGCTGTCGCAATATCAACACCAGACATAAATGCTGCAACATCATTTGTAGGGGGGGAAAAGGAAACAACCTCAATTTGTATCATTAGGAGAAACATACATTCCTTGAAGTGTTGGGTGGCTAATTATTAAAAAAAGTAAATTAAATATTAATGTTTTGGTTCGGAGGAAACGTCCTGATACGATCATTGATAAGAAAAAAAATCAGGTCAAACCTTAATCTGTAGAACCGATCACAGTTTGTGTGGGTTTGCAACTTCCTGGGGAGCTTCCGCTGAAATCCACAACCGGCCCCATCACCAAAGGCAGGGAGAGACCAAAGAGAGAAGCAGGCCACTCCAGAATGGTAGGGAGCACGTTGACCAGACAAGAAAACTTACTTGCGAGGTTGTCCTGGTCGCAGCAGTAAGACCATAGCCCTTCTGCCTCCTGCCCAATCTTGAAAGATTAGATAGAGGCAGTCACACATGCCGTCCAGAGTGTCCAAGAACACATCACTGTCTCAAGGCTGTGTCCTTGGGGCAGCTTTTGGGAGCCGAGAAAGCAGGCAGAATGCACGTTCGAAGGACAGGGTCTGGGAGAGGAGCCTCCAGTTGCCAGGGTCCAGATCACAGATCAACCAGAGGTCAGATCTTCTCGTTGACCAACCCCCCAACATGTAAACAAAGGTGAACAAGGGGGGCGGGTAAAACCCACCTCATGTGTAAAAGACATTGGTGTGTGCCTATGGACATGATCATAGAGAGAATTGTGCAAAGTCACTGGCCACGCTGTTAACGTTGGTTACTTTAGTAACATGACATTGAAAGGAGCCACAGAGAGTGGGGGTGCTTCATGCTTGTCTGAGTGGTCGGACTTGTTTTGCAACAAATATGCTTAATTTCATAACTAAAATTTACTCTTGAAAAGCTGCCATCTGTGTCAAAACTGAATGAATGAATAAGTGAATGAATGAAAATAGCCATAAGTAAATAGATTTAGGCAGATGGACTCAATGACTTCTGGTGAAGCTATTTCTCCATGCTAACACTCTCTGGTTTAATCAAACACTTTTACCTACTGGTGACTGAAATCTTTGTCAAAAACTAAGTAAAAGCAAGAGATTCTTAGCAACTCTCTGCTCCCATCTCACTTTTTCCCTCTGAGGACCTGTGTCTCCCCTCATCCCTCCCCCTTCACCCCAGAACCTGTCATTTTTATACAAGGTGGTATGTTTTCTCCTTATTAAACACTTTGAAATGATAAAAAAAAATGCTGAATTCAAAATGACACAATGCAAATGATGCAATTTGAAAAGTAAACTACTAAGTGAATTAATTATTAATATTCAGGTAAATTTTATAGTTTTTGTAGCACAGCATTTCATACAAAGAATGTATGCTTCTCCTAGTGATACCCCTTCAGCTGGTTTCCTTTTATTCTCCCTACAAACGATGTTGCCACATGTGTATCTGAGATTTATATTTCTGTAGCACAGATTTCCAAATGTAAGAGAGCTAGGTCCCAGATTATGAATGAGTAACTTTGTCAGTTGTTGGGGGCGCCGGGGTGGCTGGGTCGGTTGAGCGTCCGATTCGGCTCAGGTCATGATCTCACAGCTCGTGAGATGGAGCCCCGCGTCAGGCTCTGTGCTGACAGCTCGGAGCCTGGAGCCTGCTTCAGATTCTGTGCCTCCCTCTCTCTGCCCCAACCCACTCACATTCTGTCTCTGTCCCTCTCAAAAATAAATAAACATCATTAAAAAAATTATAATTTGTTAGTTGCCAGTTTTGTGACATTTCCCAGCACCATTTTACTAAGACTTGATAAAACTTGGGCTTAGGTGAGCCAAAGGGAAATGTATTTTCATCGAGAAAGATCAACACTTTCTTCCCGGTCACACTTTGCCTTAAAATGACTCTGTCCTGCGTCTTCATTATATGACAGGCGTCAGATCTGTCACCTATTGAGATATGCATTGCCTAGTAGGAGAGCTGAAGTGTTTTCTTTGGTCCTAATTGCTTGGTAAACATTCGTGATGCAGGTGCTATTGAACGGGGATTGGGAGGAGAACAGCAGGAGGCAAGTGATAATTATAAATTTCCTGAATTGCTGTAAGGTCCTTGTCTAAGTGTATGCAAATATATTCAAACCAACTGTCTTCCTCTAGCTCTGGTTATTGCTGTTCTGATCTGCTCATGTATTCTGCCTACAATTCTCTTCCTGCCATATTCACATGGATTAACTACTTGCTTTTCATATACTGTTTCAGTGTTACCTCCACTGGGGACTCACCCTAAGGGATGATTAGAGACAGTGTCAGTTAGAGCCCGTGTATTGTCCTCTTACAGCACCATCTTCTTTTCCCTTAGACTTTATAGCTGTAACCCAGTGCATCTTAAAATACATTTTTGTTTTGTTTTTATTAGTAGGAAATGTTCCCGACTGATTCTTCCTAGAGGGCAGGGACAGAAATTCAAGTGCAGGTGCATTTTGCCCTTCATTTGTTTGTTCACCCCGGAAGTCGTTAAGTGGTTCTGCCTATTTTGTAAAGAATCGCCAGTTAGTCCCAGTATCAGAGGGAAATTGCCTGTCAGTTAAGGCCTCCACTCACTGAAGTCTCCCGATTTGTAAATTTGGCGCCCAGTAGACGGCCACTGACTTTTAGGAGGTGCGGTTTCTGAGAGATCAACTGTGATCCTTTGTTCCTCTGTAGGTGATGTGTCTTTCTGATTCTGCCTTCTTTGAAGACTGTTTTCTTTATTTCTGATTTTCTGTACTTTAAAAAGTGTATGCCTGGGGTGGTCTTTGCTGGCATTTGTTCTGCTTAGTGTTCTTTATGTTGTCACGCGGGGTGGGAACTCGGGGATGGTCACCCTGATGTGGATGGATTCCTGACTCCAGAAACCCATGTAGTTTTTCCTTGAAACGTTGTCCTTTGTGGGTGTATGCTCCTCTTCTTCCGCTGCTCCGTCGATGTGGTGTGATCCCTTTCGGGAGAGAAAAGTCATCTCCTTTGTGAGCTGTGCTGTACTGATGTGGTTTTTGGTCAGCTTGTAGTGACTAGCCTGTTTCCTCATGGTCGCCAAGCATGTGACCGGTACACAGCCATCTGCAAACCCTTGCCGCGTACAGTCATCATGTGCCAAAGGGCCCGTGTGCAGCTGGTGGCGGGGCCCTGTGCCACGGGTCCTCAAAGTGCCTTTGTCCATGAGACCTTCACTTTTGCTTAGGCTTCTGTGGTTCAAATGTGGTCAACCACCTTTTCTGTGACATTCCCCCTTTTCCCTCCCTGGCATGTGCTGCTACCCAGAAGAGTAAGTTGGTTCTTTCCATTATGGCTGGATTCATAGGAATCCTGTGTGCCCTCATCATCCCGGCCTCCTGTATTTTTATCCTTCAAACCTTCTGAATATCCAATCCGCTAAATGCAGGCAGCAAGTTTTCCCTACCTGCTCCTCGTGCTTGGCTGCTCTGGCCATCACGCATGGGACACTTTTCTTCCTTTGCATACTTCCTCGTTCAAGTTCATCTCAGTACGCTAATAAATTCGATTTTGCATTCTATTCCACATGGATGCCCACGTTGAGTCTGCTCCTTTACTGCCTGAGGAAGACGGATGTAAAAGAGGCATTTACGGGGACATTTGTTAGGAAGAATTTTCTACTGGGGAGGGAATTCGGACGGCGCTTTTACCAATGTTCAGGTGGAATTACAAAACGTGTACTAAGAAAGAGGTGGACTAGACTTAAGGCGTTGTCAGTTTGAACCTTGACTCTCCCCATTAGAAAGAGGATTAAAAGTTAACGTGCAGTGTTGGGTTCGTTTCCCGTGTACAACCTAGTAATGCGACAGTCTTCAATTTGCGTGTGCCTGGATATTAATTGGTAGTTACACTTTAATCATTCTTATTTCAGAGTGTACAGAATCATGACATGCTGGAGTTCTCTTTCAGATCGAAATAATTTTTAGACTAAAACCGTGCCATTTAAAATAAATTTCTCTGGCATTTCAAAAAGAAAAAAAGGATTAAAAGAGGATAAATTCTATACCATTTCTGGTTCTCAACGTCTTACTTTGTAAACTGAGGGTAATAGACTCAATGTCATTTATATTACTTTTTTATCTAAAGTTCTGCGATTGTACACAATATGTCCAACTCCTATGAATGCCATCTTTTTATACACTGGGAAAAAAAGAGAAAAAGAATTTCCTGGCAATGATACCACCCATTTTTCCAGTTTTCCTTTCTAGGGACTTGTTCTCCCTTTCCATTCCTTGATTCAATATATCAAATGCGAGACTTTACAACTCAGTATCTTATAGTCTCACACATCTTTGTTAAAAATAACTGAGCGCAAAAAAGTGTAATGAAACTATAACCTTTTAACAACAATACATTGAAGGCTTAGGTGGAAAATTGCAAGGAGGCCAGTGTCATGTGTGGTTTGTACACAGATTAATCGATGATACATATAAGAGCACCTAACACATAGGAAGTTCTCAAGAAAACATGTTAAGTGAGCGAGTGAACAAAACAAATATAAGGCACATAGTTACTTTAAGTCCTAATTGTCATCTTTCTTAACAACCTGGACCCAGGTGTGGTTTAAGGTCATACGTCTTTCCACATCAACTTCATCTCATTCTTTTTCTGCTCATTGATGTCTTACCTCTTTTAAATTTTTTCCAGCTTTATTGAGGCATATTGACAAATATAATTGTAAGATATTTAAATTGCAAATAATGTAATAAGGAAGGTTTGATATACGTGTACCCTGTGACGGGATTCTCCCCATCGAGTTAAATCGCACATCCCTCACCTCACATAGTTGCCTTTCGGGGGTGGCGAGAACCTTTCAGTTCTACTCTCTTGGCACATTTCACTTCATACAATACAGTGTTGTCAACCACAGTCACCATGTTTTCCATTAGATCCTCAGGCCTTATTCATGTTACAAGGGAAAGTGTGTGCCTTTGATGTCTTTTGCACCCAAGCTGTCGGAGGACCCTCATCACTCCTCCGGGAAGGATCACGCGCCAGGATTACTCTGCGTGCAAGTGCTTCTAGGTTACAGTCGAGTGTATTCCTGGCGATTTTTATTTCCACTGCTCTAGCTGCTGTGGTACTAGCAGCCTACTCTGCTCTTACATGGGATTTTGGAACTAAAGTTGTCTGTCCTTTCTTCCACTCTTCAAAGGCCAGCCATGGCCATTCGTCTCCTCAAGCAACATTTGTTCTTTTCTCCTTTCTTTTGTTCCCTTTTCTCTGCCTCTTTTCCCTCTGTTCCCATCCTTTCCCTTTCTGATCTTTCTCATGAGATTGGTGTATGAGAGATGATGTAGATTGCCCTTGATTTTCTTTGTTTTTTTTTTTTTTTTTGCCCTTGACTTTTGAGGAACTATCTCACTTCTAAACTGAGTCCTCCACAAATAGCCCAAATCATTGGCTCTATTTTTCTTTTTAATGTTACAGCATCTTGCATCTTCCTATGAGGAAACTCTTTTGTTTTTTCTTTTTTGAAGTTTTCTCTGAGACCTCAGATCAATTTCCTGGGTATTCGGAATGATTTGATATTTATCTCCCTGTGTTTGAAGGATAAGGCAAGCCTAGGGTCCTGCTAGTACTCCGCCATCTTATTCCCCCCCTCACCCGCCTGTTTTTTGTTTTGTTTTTTGTCCTTTGATGTCCTGAAAATAGCAAGTTTTCTCACTAAATGGTCCATGATTAGACTTCAACTCTCTCATGTGTTTCATGAGACCCTTCTTCTTTGAGGCTGGCACTCTTCTCAGAAAAATCACTTGCACACTATGGCTATTTGCATTAGTGCCTGTGGATTTGTAGGCTGGCTAAATCTAGGAAGGACCGGAAAATACGTTTATCGAGTTTTAAACTCAGTCTCTTGCTTTCTGCCACATCAGGGTCACACTTATGGGTTGTTTCTTCTGATGGTTCATGGAATGATAATAAATGTACAATGTCAAATTTATTTATAGACTCTTAAGTCTGTAAAGAAAAATAATGGGTTTTCAGGGAAGAGGAGTGGGCCTATTTTAGATGTCGTAACAGGAGGACCTGTGATGCAATGTTTATCTAATGCAGCAATTTGACTAGGCCACAAACAAGCTCATGTGATTGTTGATGAAGTTAGTTGTCCTGTTTCTTAGGAGGTTGATCATATTTTCAGAAGAGGTTTTGTGAATGCTGACACGAGGACTGACACATTCAACATACATGGAGCCCCAAATATTTTCATGGCTGTGATGTTGAGGATTTAATCACATCAACGGTTTTTTTTTTTTTTTTTTTCCTTTTAACTGATTTGCTCACTGATGTATCCAAAGCACCTGGAACATGCTTGCTACATCATGGGTAATCAGTAAATGTTGATGAATTGAATGAATACATACAAGGGTTTCATATGGAGCCAAAATATAATCCAGCATTTTCCTCTTAACCCCTTATTCAATCTGCTTCCACCTCTGTCCCCTTCATTGCTGTGACAACAGGGGAAATAAGAGGGGAAGTTCTGGGTCAGCCTCCAAGATTATCTGGTCTATCATCAATATGTTGTGATGTATACATTTAAATGGTCATTTAACCTCAGAAATCTCTGGTATTCTGAGTTCTCAGCTGTCATACTGTGCTGTCTATGGCTTCATGAATTCTACACCTCCTAATTCAGATATATTAAATTCTGTTAACCTTACATAGCCGAAGCAAGAAATATCAAAGTGTAGAGAGTGAGAGAAGATAGTCTCTCCCATAAAAATGAATTCCTTACCATGACACTAGCTGTCATGATAGTAGAACCGAAAAAAAAACAAAACCCCAATATAATAGAAAAGGATATCTAAAAACAGATAGATGAGTAGTTTGGGAATTTATGCATGATATGTTTAGCACTTCACATTCCATTTTTCAGTTTTCTTGTATAGGAAATTCACACCAGGCATGACAATCGGAAAGATAACTATGGAGCATCACCCTATTAGATAGAAAATATAAGATAACACATTAGCAATTAGAAATGTGGCAGTAAATTCCTTATTGTAGTATAACTGGGATGGCAGGAAAATAGTAAAGCATTCAAGTAAATACTAGAGAAGATGGGAGAATAAAAGATTTATGTTCTTTTAGTTAGATCGTCTCTGCCTGCTTTCTGGTAGTTTAGTGCTACAGACTGGTCTTTACTGTCTGGGGATCCTATTATCACCACGGACATTAGTTATCTCTGTATTTCTGTAACATTGTCTCCTACTGCCGGTCTGGTATAGAGAGAAGAGATACCACTAATCATATCAGTGAGACTAGTGTCCCATGTCTTTTCCAAAGACAGTAGAAATGGACTTGTATCTCTAAAGCCCAGTGATCTGTGCGGTGAGACCAAGTTTTGATCTTTTGGGCCAGTCGTGATCTTGGTGGAAAATAATTCCAGAAGGTGTATAAGGGAAGAAGTCAAAGTTCAGCTAGGCAGTTGAGGCCAAGGAAGATAGATAAGCATTGTCCCAAATCTGGCTCTTAGAATTGAACCTTGGCTCATCTCTCGCTCATCCAGCTGCAAACATATCCATCAGGTTTGATCTCCCTAGGATGGTCTCTCAAAGAAATAACTTAACTCCTTTCCATTCGCACAGGAAGTTCACATTACCCAACACCTAGAAGAAGTTAATCTCCTGATTTCTGTTCCTGCAGCCACATTCTTAAAATTATGTGTCCACTTATTAATGTCCTCATTGGTGTAAAAATATTAATTGAACACTTACTCCTTAAAGCACTAATCCAGAAGCTGGAGGTGTATTGTGGAAAAACGAAACAAAATTTATACTTGTTGTGATAGAGTGCTATGATGCAATACAAATTCAATGGTATGTAACGGTAATTGATTGAAGAAAAATAAACTAGATAAAGAGGGGAAGTGTAGGAGGGTTGGGGTGTGGTGAACTGTACTCTTTTACAAAGGATGATTAAAGGTGGCCTCCACGATGAGCAGAAGTCTGAAGAAAATTGCACAGATACCTGGAGGAAAATACAACAGGAGCCGAAGGACAAGAGAGGAAGATTCTGAGGTAGAATCCTGTTCTGCCTGTTCCAAGAATAGCAAGTGGACTGCATGAGGTGATGGCAGCTAAGAGAATCTAGATCTTTCTATTCATCCCCTCCATTGAGCTCTTAGGAGGACTAAATGGGTTAATACTCTCAAAGCACTTTGAAGAATGCCTTGCATAGAGTAAACTTCTCCTGTGACAAGACTGACGTTCTGTGGCAACTTTTCTTGTGTGTGTGTGAATAAATAGATGTCACCTGTTTTCTGAAATTCCTTGAAGGATTCCTTACTGCTTACAGATATAAATTCAAACTGCTTTGCTTCATGAAGTGTTTATGAAGTTTGATCCCAAACCCAGTCTTCTACCTTTGTATTTGAAATTTTTGTACCTGCAATGTCGACTGCTTTTGTCTCTCAAAAATTCTGTCCAAAGTGATAGCTCTCCTCTGCTGCATAACACCCCAATCCACCTTATTTTTATGTGCCTAGAGCTTCCTTCCCTTGAGATTAGTCACAACTAAGAGACTCTTTTCAACATCTCTGGTCACAACGATCCTACCATCCTCGTAAGTCATGGACTGACCACGGGGTCCCTCGTGCTGCTGTGTGCCCAGACTCACCTTCTGATTACAGACTTTCTGAGACCAGGCTTAATTTTAGATTCTCCAACCTGCACAGCACCAAGGGCCGGTGCTCATTATGCAACAGGGAAGGCTCAAAACGGGATTTGGAAGTGTGTGAGGGGGTAGTCTCAAAGGGAGAGGTAGGTTTATTTTGTACAATGACAATGGATTCAAGTCACAGTACTGTTCTCTTGAGAGAACTTGAATATCTTCTCTATAGGCCCAATCTCCTGAGCTTTTGATGCCCTGAGGGACTTGGCTCCAATTTACACACAGCCCGTTAGAAAAATCTCTCTGATGTGTTGTGCAGAATGGAGTCAATGAACCCCGTTTTAAAGCGCTGTTGGAATGCCCAGGCTTCAAGATGGTATCATTGTGTTGTTCATCTCCCTAGACACCTGAAGAAGCTGAGAAGAATGACCAGTCTACTACGTTTGTAGGGTAATTCATTTTCATGTCAGGGAATGCTACTTTCATAACTTACTATGACATAAGCAGGCAACGGCTGTAGGGATGTTTCTTCAGATGGGTACATTGAGTGAATTCCTAAATGGCTTTCAGGAGCGTAGGTATCAAAAAATATCAAAAAATGATTTTAGATGTCTGGAAAAGCATCGTCTCTAAGCTTACCACGAAGAACAATTTGGTGCAAGGGAAACATTCCATCCGTGTCTCTTGCTTTAAATGACCTAACTTGAATGAACATGTCGGTTGAATTTTGTGTTTGGCATAGAGGTAGTGAAATGTGCTGCAAGATTTATGGCGAATGGGACGCTCACGGGAACGAAGAGGCCTTGGCCTCTTTGGCTTTTAATTTCTTCACTTGCCCTACATGGAGTTTGAGAAGTAGAAAACAAACCACTGAATCTGCTGACCTGAATTCCATGCTGCTCTTACCCTAAGTCACACGCATATCTAGGATCACGATGGCTCTATGCTAGAATTTTTGCGTTAAGCAAGGTTGGAAAAAAGAAAGCAATATGCTTTTTGACAGTCAGAAACTATGGTTTTCACACGATAGTTTGAGTTGGTTGAGATCATAGATGGGGAAATTCTAGTTTCATCCTCATAAAATGTTTTCATAACCCAAATCTACTGTGGCACTGAAAACACTTTGTTTATACCTTCTTTGAGTAAATAGCAAATACACACATAAATGACCTGCAATGGCTTTGCATGTTTAGAAAATACTAAACTCTGGAAACATGTCACTAACTACAGTATAGCTTTTCTGACTATTCTTAAATTCTGCCCCACCAGGCCTTTCCTTTCCAAGCTCCATTGCTTCTGGGACAACGGGAGTGGGTTTTCATTTCATTACTTCCTGTTATTCAACTTCCTGTTAAGCAAAACCCCTTTCAAGCTTTCTTACCAGGGAAAAATGTTAGAATCCTGTCGATACTTCTCCTGCCGCACAGCCCATTGGTATTTTTGTGTGATTGTGCTGTTGTAATCATGATGATTATTTCAACATCCAGAATGTGCGTTTGTCTTCCTCAGTTTCCCGTTTTATTTGGGTATTACCCTTACTTCATGTTTCTCTCACTTCCCGTTCATTCACCCCCCTTTTCTTTTATAAAAGAGTGTTATTCTGAGATAAATTTTCATAAGCAGCTTCAAAGGTAGTACAGAGAGGCTCCCATCCCCTTCACCCAGGTTTCCCCAATGGCTACATCTTACCAACTACAGCGCAGCATCAAATACAGGAAATGGAGATTGGTGTGATGTGTGGATTGCTCTACACCATTTTTCTTCACGTGGAGAGAGATTTGTTTAACCAACTCAACCATCAAGGTACGGAATTCTTCCATCTCTACATGGATGTCCCTGTGCTACACCTTTACAGTCGCACCTTCACCCTCCCTGCCTTTCCCAATCTCAGACAACTACTAACCTGTTCTTCCTTTCTATAATTTTACCATTTTGAGAGGATAATGTAAAAATAGAGTTCTGAACTTTGAGATGGGCTTTTTTCAACTCAGTGTAATGACCTTGAGACTCATTCAGGCTTGTATCTGTATCATATTTTTTCCTCTTTCTGACGGAATAGTATTCCCTGGTATGGACATTCCAGATTGTGTAACCATTTATGTGTGGTAGGAATTTGCGTTGTTCCAGATTTCTGGCCATTATGAATAGAGCTTGTGTCAACAAAATTTACAGGCTTTTGTGTGGGCATAAATTTTCTTTTCTTTGGGATAAATGCTCATGTGTGTCCTTTTCATCCCTAAATTATTGTTTTTCTTTTCCAGCTCCTATTAGTACTTAATTGGTTACAACACTTACTCAATATTTAAGAACTAGTTTATTCTTTGATGAACTAACAAATTTGATGGACTTTGATGAGATTAATGGGTACACACACCAATGGCTGGAGGAATGTAGCTGTTTGTAAGGTGTCACCAAGGAGATCCTGTGGAAGATTTTAATCCCTGGTCGAAGCCATCCTCCCAGGTATGAGCTTGCCCTCCTTTTTGGAATCACAAGTCTGTCTTTTACACACCACAACTGACTGTTTATCTAGAGTCTAAAGGAACCGGCAAAGAAGTTACATTTCTAATACCCTGAACCTACAGTTAGGGTAGATAAGGTATTTGCCTGAGTTCATAAAAATTCACATAATGCTTTTTGTCTAGAAGATGTTTCTTAAAGGATACTGTGTGCAATGTAGGAATTTTAAAAAATGGGATCTGGCACAGTTAGAGGACTTGCTTTAGAAGGTCACCAAAGGTCACATCGCGGTCTAAACTTCTGTGATTTTCTTCAAAAATCTTGTGATCGGGAATAAAGTCAAGTGCTGAGAGAGGTTCAGTGTTTAGTATCACACAGATAGCAAATACTGAGGATGGCCATTTGGAGGTAGAAGTCAAGAGTGTGATCTCTCAGTCTACCCTATGAACTTGAAAAATGTTGGAAGTTAAATTCAGTTTTTTACATTGATTTGTTTATTTTGAGAGAGAGGGTGCACGCCCGAGAGTGAGGGAGGGGCCAAGAGAGAGGCAAGGGAGGGAGTCCCAGGAGGGTCCATGCTGTCAGCTTGGAGCCTGACTAGGTGCTCAAATCCAAGCACCATGAAATCATGACCTGAGCCAAAATTAAGAGTCAGACACTTAGCCAACTACTTAGTCAACTACTTAGCCAACGACTTAGCCAACTCCCAGCTACCCAGGTGCCCCAAAGAAGTTAAATTCATTTTTAAAAACAATTTAATTATAAATTAATTGTAATGAAAAATCTTTCTCTCATTACAGATTAAATCAGAGAAATGGAATTCAGAAATCAAACTTTGGTGACTGAGTTTTTATTCGTGGGCTTAACAAATTGCTTCCAGCACCAGGTTGTTCTGTTTGTGGTGTTTCTCTTGGTTTATCTGGTCACTCTTCTGGGAAATGTGGGGATGATCACCCTCATTTGGATGGATTCCCGGCTCCACACTCCCATGTACTTTTTTCTCAGCCACTTGTCCTTTGTGGATGTCTGCTCCTCTTCTGTCATTGGTCCCAGGATGTTGACAGACATCTTTGTGAAAAAAAAAGTAATCTCTTTCTTGGGTTGTGCTGCCCAGTTATGGTGTTTTGGTCAGTTTGTAGTGACAGAGTGTTTCCTGTTGGCCTCCATGGCTTATGACAGGTATATGGCCATCTGTAAGCCCTTGTTGTATACACTCATTATGTCCCGGCGAATCTGTGTGCAGCTGGTGATAGGGCCTTATACCATGGGTCTTATAAGCGCCATAACGCATACGACATTTGCCTTTCGTCTGCCTTACTGTGGTCCAAATACCATCAATCACTTCTTCTGTGACCTTCTTCCTGTTCTCTCCCTGGCATGTGCAGACACTCAGGTCAATCAGGTTTTACTTTTCATCTTGGCTGGAGCTCTAGGAGTGCTCAGTGGTGTGATCATCCTGGTTTCCTACATTTACATCATGGTCACTATCTTGAGGATCCGCTCTGCTGAGGGGAGGCGCAAAGCCTTCTCCACCTGCTCTTCACACCTGACTGCTGTCTCCATCCTGTATGGGACACTCTTCTTTATCTACGTACGCCCCAGTTCTAGTTTCTCCCTGGACATCAATAAAGTGGTTTCTGTGTTCTACACAGCCGTGATCCCCATGTTGAACCCCCTTATCTACAGCCTGAGAAACAAAGAGGTCAAAGATTCATTCAGGAGGACGTGTGAGAAGAAGAATCTTCTTCTGAGTAGGTAAACTAGATACCATTTGTACTACAGATTGAGAGGTGATATAGACACAAGATGTAGGGCATGGGCTGGGTGATGGGAGTCCTACTTTTGTGTTAAGATTCAATTTTTATTACTGTGTGTCATTGAGAAGTGATATATCTTCAGATTACAATTTTCTCACTTGTTATTGAACAGAAATGAGTTTTAAAATGTTAAACTGAAGTACATGGATTATTGAACCCCAATGCTTTAAGAATACGTTCCGTGTTGGGGCGCCTGGGTGGCTCGGTCAGTTCAGCCTCCAACTCTTGGTTTTGGCTCAGGTCATGATCTCATGGTTTGTGTTCAAGCCCTACATCAGGCTCTGCACTGGTAGTGCTGAGCCTGTTTGGGATTCTTTCTCTCTCCCTCTCTTTCTGTCCTTCCCATGCCTTCTTTCTCTTTCCTCTGTCATAATAAATAAAATAAAATAAAAAATATTCTCAGTGTTTGTGACTAGGGTATGAGAGGCTCTTTGCTAAGTCCTGTTAAATTATTATTATGTTAGAATCATAATCAGTGACTTGACGCTACTTCTGTTTAGCTCACAAGGTGCTGAGATCCCTCAATTTTCTGGAAGCTTAGCCTTGACTCTTTAAACAAAAGCCAATAACAAGTATATTATGGTTAAAGATAGAAACTTCTACTTGCAAGGTAAATATGTCTTGGGAATGTAATATAAACATGGTGACTATAGTTAACAATAGTGTACATTTGTTTGTTGTTAAAAGAGCAGATCTTAAAAGTTCTCTTCACAAGAAAAAAATTAATAACTACATAAAGTTATTTATGTTAACTAAACTTATTGTGGTTATCATTTTGCGAAATATATGTATATCAAACAATTATGTTGTACACCTGGGACTAATACAATGTGATATGTCAACTATGTATCAACAAAATGAGAAAAAGTTAATTATTCAGGAAGTATGTAGCCATAGCACTCTCTAATAGCACCTTCCCGTTTGGAGTAGATAATTTGCAAAGGGCCTTTTACATTCCTGATCCTCTCTACTTATATAATACCTTGCTGAGATTTTGTCACTGTATTTACACTTATGCATGTAAAATTCAGAATGCATTGCAAGTCTTTAATAAAGTGTTGTCTATGCTCTAGTGATTTATTGATTTTTGTGTCCTAAGAAGGAGGTGAATTCTATTTTTACAGATGTTCAGCCTGGCACACATGAAGAATCAATGCCCATGACCTCATAACTTGGGTCACACTCTTATTTTTTCCAGGTACAATACTCTTTCAACCATACTTCTGTGTTTTGTTTTCTGGAATGTAGCAACAAATCCAAGAAATTAGCAGATAAACCATGTTTTGTGTAACCTATGACTCATTGAAAGCCACACTCTGTCCTCTCTTGAAGGCCTTTTTAAAAAAAGCATTTAATATGGCTCAAATTAACAACTCAAAACAACAGATGTTGGCAATGATGCAGAGAAAGGGGAACACTTCTGCACTGTTGGTAGGAATGCAAAGGGGTGCAGCCACTCTGGTAAAGAGTATGGGGGTTCCTCAAAAAATTAAGAGTAGAACTACCATATGACCCAGCAATTGTACTACTAGGTATTTATCCAAAGGGTACAGGTGTGCTCTTTTGAAGGGACACATGTACCCCAATGTTTATAGCAGCATTATTGACAATAGCCAAAGTATGGAAGGAGCCCAAATATCCATCGACTGATAAATGTGTAAAGAAGATGTGGTAAAGAAGATATTGCAACAACATGAATGGAACTAGAGTGTATTATGCTAAGCAAAGTAAGTCAGTCAGAGAAAGACAAATATCATATGATTTTACTCATATGTGCAATTTAAGAAACAAAACAGATGAACATAAGGGAAAGGGATGAAAAAATAAAAAGAGAGACAGAGGCAAACAATAAGAGACTCTTAAATACAAAGAACAAACTGATGGTTTCTGGAGGAGAGGTGGGTAGAGGGATGAGCTAAATGAGGGATGAGCTAAATGAGCTAAATGAGGTGGGTAGAGGGATGAGCTTAATGATGGGCATTAAGGAGGGCATTTGTTGGGATGAGCACTGAGTGTTTTCTATAAACTGGGTTTATAGAAACCCACTGGGTTCTACTACTAAAACCAATACTACACTGTATGTTAACTAACTTGAATTTAAATAAATAAAACCTTTAAAAAAGCATTTAATTTTAGTCCACTGACTTTGAAGGAGGTCAATTGCCTCTAAGACCTTAGAATATTTTGGCTTGTCTTTATTGTTTTCATCACGATTTCTGCCAGTTTTTGTGCCTGTGTTGGGTTATGACATGGGTCAAGATGCTATTTAATAAATAGGAAATGGGACTCAAAGAATGTTACAATCAATAATTAATTCAACAAATTTTTACATATGCCTCTCACGTGCCTGACACTTTACTGGGTACTGTTCACATTGAGAGGCAAAGTCCTCCTGGAGGTCAGGCTAGTGCAGTTGAAAGACAAACAAAGAGATTAAAAATGGTTATATACCCATGGTTATTTCGGTGATAAAGATAATCAAGGAACCAAGAGAGAATGTAACAGAATATTTTAGCCAGGGTAATAAAAAAATAAAAGCCTCTTTAAAGAAAGTAGGGATTGAGAAAGATGAAAGAAATTATTTTTACAGTACGGCTTTCCAAGGAGTCCAGAGGTCACTATTTGGATCATAAATGAAGAAAGGGCCCAGCAAAATAGTAACAAACCCTACTGGGGTGCCTGGGTGGCTCAGCTGGTTAAGCATCTGACTTCGGCTCAAGGTCATGATCTTGTGGTTTGCGAGTTCAGGCTCTGTGTCAGGCTCTCCCTGTAGATGAGATTAATGAAAAAGGACGTTCATGGTCATCACTTAATGCTTGATGCCCCAGCCTGGCATGTAATAGGTGTTCAATGTATGTTTGGTGATTGAATGAACAATAAATATATAGTCAAAACTATATTGTTTTATTCCATGAATGCTATAGCTTGACAGACATAGGCTCAATTATCAACTCTGGCCATGTTTCTTTGCATAGTTTATGGCTTATATGCAGATTTAAAAATGCATCTGAATTGAATAATATACATATGCACATAAATACATGTAATTATCTTCTGTTTGTTTTACTTCCTTGCCTTTCACATCTGATCTCCAGCCCGCAGGAGTTCATTAGTGTGTGTTGTGAAATGCGGTAATATTCCACTTGTTTTCCACGTAGTACTTAGAAATGACACCATACTATATCATTCTGTTTTTCCATTATTTCCTTTGCTTACCACACGTTGGTAGGGAAACTATCATATTTTAGGATTTAACAGGCATTATCAAAGTCAGTTATAGGTGTATACTTGTATGTTCTGAGTCATCATGTATATGAGGATGCTACTTATGTAGGGAGAAACCTGCTGTCAGGCAACCAAGCCACTCAAAGTGTACCTGCATTTCCAAAGAAAAATACATTAAAATTCACAAAACATATTTATTAGAACCAGTCTGCAAAAACTGTCTTCCCAAAGTGTACTGCAAAACTTGGAAAAACTGATAACCTTTGGTTCTTTAAACAGAATTCTTTTATTTTTATCTTTCAATGGACATTTATTTTGTTCCCTTATCTTGGTTATTTTGAATCACACTGCAATAAACACGAGAGTATAGGTATTGTTTTGAAATCTTATTACAATTCTTTTGAATAAACACTCAGAAGTGGGATTGCCAGAATATACGGTAGTTCTATTTGTCATTTTTTGAGGAACCTGTATATTGTTTCCCAAGATGAATGCACAAATGCACATTCCCATCAATAATATAACAGAGTTTCCTTTGCTTTACATCCTCACAAATATTTCTTAAATATTGACTTTTTCAAGCCTTCTAGCAAGCCCAAGATGACATTTCACTATGGCTTTCTTTTTCTTTTTTCTTTTTGTATTTCCTCCCATATTTTGTGTTATCTTTAAGTTTTTATTTAAATTTCAGTTAGAGTGCACTTTCAAGAAATGATAGACGGAAGAGCCAAGATGGCGGAATAGCGTGGAAGTTTTTTGTGTGCCTCACATCCATGCAATATAGCCAGACCAAAACTAAGTCATCCTACACACCTAGAAAACTGACTGGAGGATTAACACAACAATCTGCACAGCCTGAACTACAGAATTCAGCAGGTATGCAGCACGAAGAAGTGAACTTGGGGAGTGAGAAGGTACAGGAAGGGAGGTGCTTTAGTGAATGGAGAGAGGATGGAGACGGGGTTGGGGGGGGAGAGAATACAGAAAATCACCTCTCCCCAAAAGCAGCTGGAGTGAAAGTGGAAAATTGGAAACAGCTGCAGTGACTAAAATAAAAAGGGAGAAAGGAGAAAGGAGAGGGTTTAAATTCCATTAAGACTGTAAACAAGGGGACAGCAGTCTGCAACTCCACAGCTCAATACCTGGCGGTGCTCTGGTAGGAAGGGCAAATCCCCAGGAGCAGAATGGGGTCTGGGAGGTTCTCAGGCCACAGGGGGAAAAGCGGTTCCACTGCTGGAAGGACATTCCGTTGAGACTGTTGAAGCCACCTGGCCCCAGCGGACCCCAGAAAATGGCCACATTCGCTAGTGCTGGAACAAGGTCATTAAGGGTGAAGCCTGGTGCCAGATGTGTGTTGTGATTTTCCATAATCCCTCAAACACTGCTGCTACATTATCTCGTGAACTTTTTCTGGGGCAGGCTGGCATCTGGCCGCAGTTTTGGGGCACCGGCAGCAGCAGGGTCCAGCAAGTGTTCCTGGGTGCAGCCAAAATTTGGCCATGGCTCATTTGGCCGTTGTTCGGTGAGACCCTCTAGCACAGGGGCAGAACGGGTCAAAGCCGCAGTCCTTCGGAAATAAGGGGCCAGAGAAAACAGCCACATCTGAGACAAAACTTGGGAGAAGGTACTGCCTGGGGCCTGGTCATGGAGAGTGAAAAAGCGGGGAGTGGATGAAAGCTGAAGACAGAGGACGGGTACGTGATTGCTGATCCGGGAAAACAGAATGGGTAGCTGGGTGGTGCCATTTTCACCACTCCTGCGCATGTGCATACGCATCTACAAGCGTGGCAACAATCTGCCCCAGTAGGCTAGCAGCGACATCTAGTGGAGAGCGGAGCCATTACACTGAGCTCCGTCCACCTGGGCCAACTTCACTTTCAAGAACACAAGTCTCACCGCCGGCTTAGTTTGTGGACTATAAAGTGCTACATAGACTGACTTCTAGGGGAAAATGAAATAATTTCAGTCCTACTTCAATCTGTTAGCAGATCCATCTATTCAATTTTCTTTCTTCTCTTTTTTTCTCTTTTACACTTCTTTTCTTTTTCTTGAATACAGAAAGAGAAAAACCTCATTTTTATTTTCAATTTTTATTAAAAATATTTTTCTTTAATTTTTATTACCATATTTTTACTTTTGTGTAAATTTTTCAAATTCTACTTTACTTCCATCATTTTATTTTAATCTACTTCAGTGTATTCACCTTTTCAAATTTTCACACAATTTCCTTTTTTTTCTTTTTTTCTCTTCTTTTTTCTTTTTTGTTTCTTTTCCTTTTCTTGAATGCAGAAAGAGAAAAACTTCATTTTTAATTTCAATTTCTATTAAAAATATTTTTCTTTAATTTTTTTGATATTTTTTGTTTTATGTAAATTTTTTCAAATTCTATTTACTTCCATCACTTTATTTTAGTCTACTACAGTGTAATCACTTTTTCAAATTTTCAAACGATTTCCTTTTTTTTCTTTTTTTAAATCTATTTTCTCTCTTTTGTTTCTTTTCTTGAATATAGAAAAAGAAAATATTCATATTTATTTTTAATTTTTTTAATTTTCTTTAATTTTTCTACCTTATTATTTACTTTTTCATATATTTTTTCAAATTCTATTTTACTCCCATCATCTCATTTTCATCTACTTCAGTGTATTCGTTCTTCAAATTCTCAAACCGTTTCCTTTTTTTAATTTTTTAATTTTTCTCTTCCCCCCCCTTTTTTTTCTTTATTTTTTCTTTTTCTCTAATCTGTCAAATCACTTTCAACACTGAGACAAAACACACATAGAATTTAGCGTCATTTATTTGATTTTTGTGTGTATGTGTGTGTTTTTAATTTTTTAATTTTAATATTTCTTTAATTTTAATATTTTGTCATTTTAATTTTTCTACCTCATGAATTCCTTTTCTCCCTTCAAAATGACAAAACGAAGGCATTCACTCCCCAAAAAAGAGCATGAAGAAATGACAGCCAGGGATTTAACCAACACAGATACAAGCAAGATGTCTGAAACAAAATTTAGAATCACGATAATAAGAATACTAGCTGGAGTCAAAACTGGATTAGACTCCCTTTCTGCAGAGATAAAAGAAGTAAAAAAATAGCCAGAATGAAATTCAAATGCTATAACTGAGCTGCAATCATGGATGGATGCAGTGGTGGCAAGGATGGATGAGACAGAACAGAGAATCAGCGATATAGAGGACAAACTTATAGAGAATAATGAAGCAGAAAAAAAGAGAGATTAAGGCAAAAGAGCACAATTTAAGAATTAGAGAAATCAGTGACTCATTAAAAAGGAACAACATCAGAATCATAAGAGTCCCAGAAGAGGAAGAGAGGAAATAGGGGTAGAAGGGTTATGTGAGCAAATCATAACAGAAAAGTTTCCTAACCTGGGGAAAGACACAGACATCAAAACCCAGGAAGCACAAAGGTCCCCCATTAGATTCAACAAAAACCGGCCATAAACAAGGCATATTATAGTCAAATTCACAAAATACTCAGGCAAGGAGAGAATCATGAAAGCAGCAAGGGAAAAAAGTCCTTAACCTACTAGGGAAGACAGATCAGGTTTGCAGCAGACCTATCCACAGAAACTTGGCAGGCCAGAAAGCAGTGGCAGGATATATTCAATGAGCTGAATCAGAAAAATATGCAGCCAAGAATTCTTTATCCAGAAAGGCTGTCATTCAAAATAGAAGGAGAGATCAAAATTTTCCCAGACAAATGAAAATTAAAGGAGTTTGTAACCACTAAACCAGCCCTGCAAGAAATTTCAAGGGGGACTCTCTGAGGGGAGAAAAGATGAATTTATATATGTGTATATATATATATATATATATATATATATATATATATATATATGTATATATATATAAAGTAACAAAGATTAGAAAAGACCAGAGAACACCACCAGAAACTCCAACTCTACAAGTATCATAATGGCAATAAATTCATATGTTTCAGTACTCACTGTAAATGTCAATGGACTCAATGCTCCAGTCAAAAGACATAGGGTAACAGAATGGATAAGAAAACAATATCCTTCGATATGCTGTTTACAAGAGAACCACTTTAGACCTAAAGACACCTTCAGATTGAAAATAAGGGGATGGAGAACCATCTATCATGCTAATGGTCAACAAAAGAAAGCCAAAGTAGCCACACTTATATCAGACAATCTAGACTTTAAAATAAGGACTGTATCAAGGGATGCAGAAGGGCATTATATCATAATCAAGGGGTCTATCCACCAAGAAGACCTAACAATTGTAAACATTTATGCGCCAAATGTGAGAGCACCCAAATATATAAATCAATTAATCACAAACATTAAGAAACTCATCGATAGTAATACCTTAATAGTAGGAGACTTCAACATCCCACTCACAGCAATGGACAGATCATCTAATCAAAAAATCCACAAGGAAACAATGGCTTTGAATGACACACTGGACCAGATGGACTTAACATATATATTCAGAACATTTCATCCTAAAGCAGCAGAATATACATTCTTCTCCAGTGCACATGGAACATTCTCCAGAATAGACCATATACTGGGACACAAACCAGCCCTAAGTAAGTACAAAAAGATCAAGATCATACCATGCATATTTTCAGACCACAACGCTATAAAACTCAAATCAACCACAAGAAAAAAATTGGAAAGGTAATAAATACTTGGAGACTGAAGAATGTCATACCAAAGAATGAATGGGCTAATCAAGAAATTAAAGAGGAAATTAAAAAGTATATGGAGGTCAATGAAAATGATAACACCACAACCCAAAACCTCTGGGACACAGCAAAGGTGGTCATAAGAGGAAAGTATAAAGCAATCCAGGAAGAAAGATCTCAGATACACAACCTAACCTTACGCCTTAAGGAGCTGGGAAAAAGAACAGCAAATAAAACCCAAAACCAGCAGAAGACTGGAAATAACAAAGATGAGAGCAAAAATTAATGCTATCAAAACCAAAAAAGCAGTAGAACTGATCAATGAAACCAGAAGCTGGTTCTTCAAAAGAATTAACAAAATTGATAAACCACTAGCCAGTTTGATGAAAAAGAAAAAGGAAAGGACTCAAATAAATAAAACCAAGAATGAAAGAGGAGAGATCACAACCAGCACAGTAGAAATAAAAACAATAAGAGAATATTATGAGAAATTATATGCCAATAAAATGGGCAATCTGGAAAAAGTGGACAAATTCCTAGAAACATATACATTACCAAAACTGAAACAGGAAGAAATAGAAAATTTGAACAGACCCATAACCAGTAAGGAAATCGAATTAGTAATCAAAAATCTGCCAAAAAACAAGAGTCCAGGGCCAGATGGCTTTCTAGGGGAATTCTACCAAACATTTAAGGAAGAGTTAACACCTATTCTCTTGAAACTGTTCCAAAAAATAGAAATGGAAGGAAAACTTCCAAACTCTTTCTATGAAGCCAGCATTACCTTGATTCCAAAACCAGAGACCCCATGAAAAAAGAGAACTATAGACCAATTTCCCTGATGAACATGGATGCAAAAATCCTCAACAAGATATTAGCCAATCGGCTCCAACAATACATTAAAAAAATTATTCACCACGACCAAGTGGGATTTATACCTGGGATGCAGGGCTGGTTCAATATCTGCAAAACAATTAGCGTGATTCATCACATCAATAAAAGAAAGGACACGAATCATATGATCCTCTCAATAGATGCAGAGAAAGCATTTGACAAAATACAGCATCCTTTCTTGATAATAACCCTCAAGAAAGTAGGGATATAGGGAACATACCTCGAGATCATAAAAGCCAGCTATGAACGACCCAACACTAATATCATCCTCACTGGGGAAAAACTGAGTGCTTTTCCTAACGTCAGGAATGAGACAGGGATGTCCACTCTCATCACTGTCATTCAACATTGTATTTGAAGTCTTAGCCTCTGCAGTCAGACAACACAAAGAAATAAAAGGCATCCAAATCAGCCAGGAGGAGGTCAAACTTTCACTCTTTGCAGATGGCGTGATATTCTATATGGAAAACCCCAAAGATTCCACCAAAAAACTGCTAGAACTGATTCATGAATTCAGCAGAGTCTCAGGATATAAAATCAATGCACAGAAATTGGTTGCATTCCTATACACCAACAATGTAGAAACAGAGAAATCAAGGAATCAATCCCATTTACAATTGCACCAAAAACCATAAAATACCTAGGAATAAATCTAACCAAAGAGGTGACAAATCTATACACTGAAAACTATAGAAAGCTTAGGAAAGAAGTTGAAGAAGATACAAAAAAATGGAAAAAGATTCCATGCTACTGGATAGGAAGAATAAATATTGTTAAAATGTCGATACTACCCAAAGCAATCTTCATATTCAATGCAATCCCTATCAAAATAACACCAGCATTCTTCACAGAGCTAGAACAAATAATCCTGAAATTTGTAAGGAACCAGATAAGACCCCGAATAGCCAAAGCGATCTTGAAAAAGAAAACCAAAGCAGGAGGGATCACAATCCCAGACTTCAAGCTATGTTACAAAGCTGTAATCATCATGACAGTATGGTACTGGCACAAGAACACTCATGTCAATGGAACAGAATGGAGAACCCAGAAATGGACCCACAAATGTATGGGCAACTAATCTTTGACAAAGCAGGAAAGAATATCCAATGGAATAAAGACAGTCTCTTCAGCAAGTGGTGCTGGGAATACTGGACAGCGACATGCAGAAGAATGAACCTGGACCACTTTCTTACACCATCCACAAAAATAAACTCAAAATGGATGAAAGACCTCAATGTAAGACAGGAAGCCATCAAAATCCTCCAGGAGAAAGCAGGCAAAAACCTCTTTGATCTTGCCCGCAGCAACTTCTTACTCAACACGTCTCTGGAGGCAAGGGAACCAAAGCAAAAATGAACTATTGGGACCCCATCAAAATAAAAAGCTTCTGCACAGCGAAGGAAACAATCAGCAAAACTAAAGGGCAACCGACAGAATGGGAGAAGATATTTGCAAACGACATATCAGATAAAGGGTTAGTATCCAAAATCTATAAAGAACTTATCAAACTCAACACCCAAAAAACAAAGAATATAGTGAAGAAATGGGCAAAAAACATGAATAGACACTTCTCCGAGGAAGACATCCAGATGGCCAACTGACACATGAAAAAATGATCAACATCACTCATCATCAGGGAAATACAAATCAAAACCACAATGAGATCCCACCTTATACCTGTCAGAATGGCTAACATTAACAACTCAGGCAACAACAGATGTTGGTGAGGATTCGGAGAAAGAGGATCTCTTTTTCATTGTTGGTGGGAATGCAAGCTGGTGCAGCTACTCTGGAAAACAGTATGGAGGTTCCTCAAAAAACTAAAAATAGAACTACCCTACAACCCAGCAATTGCACTACTAGGAATTTATCCAAAGGATACAGGTGTGCTGTTTTGAAGGGACACATGCACCCCCATGTTTATAGCAGCACTATCAACAATAGCCAAAGTATGGAAAGCCCAAATGTCCATCGATAGATGAGTGGATAAAGAAGATGTGGTATATATATCTATAATGGAGTATTACTCGGCAATCAAAAAGAATGAAATCTTGCCATTTGCAACTACGCAGATGGAACTGGAGGGTATTATGCTAAGTGAAATTAGTTAGTCAGAGAAAGACAAAAATCATAGGACTTCACTCATATGAGGACTTTAAGAGACAAAACAGATGAACACAAGGGAAGGGAAGCCAAAAGAATATAAAAACAGGGAGGGCGACAAATCATGAGAGACACATAAATATGGAGAACAAACAGAGGGTTACTGGAGGGGTTGTGGGAGGGGGGATGGCTAAATGGGTAAGAGGCACTAAGGAATCTACCCCTGAAATCAGTGTTGCATTATATGCTAATTTGGATGTAAATTAAAAATAAAATTAAAAAAACAAAAAAAATCAACAAAAAAAAGAAATATAAATAAATAAATAAATAAATAGATAAATAAATAAATAAATAAATTGCAGTTAGCATGCAGTGTAATATTAGTTTTAAATGTGCAATATAGCAATTCTACACTTCCATACAATTTCCGGTGCTCATCACAGTGCACTCCTTAATCTCCATCACCTATTTCACCCATCCCCCAACCAACTTACCCTCCAATAACCATCACTGTGTTCTCTATAGTTAAAAGTCTGTTTCTTGGTTTGTCTCTCTCTCTCTCTCTCTCTTTTTTCATGTGCCCCTTTCTTCTGTCTCTTAAATTCCACATATAAGTGAAATCATATGCTATTTTTCTGTCGTAGACTCTGGGTCTAGAGTTCTTTCTTGTCCAGCAAGAAAGCAGGACACAGGATTAAAATGTGAGAGATGGCTAATGTCTGGGAGAAGACAAGAGTCCCGATTAAAGGTACTTGCTCCATTTTTATTAGGATCAGAAGGCTTACAAACAAGGTGATGGATGTGCACAAAGAGACAATAAAACTGTGAACATTAACTCAGGGGGGTGATGGAATGGAGGTTTTGAAAATATGCAGCGCTAGGGGTTTGGGTTAATATAAAACAAAACCCTGGCACTGGGTAGAAGGTTGTTTATAGCAGGTTGTTTACCTCTGTTTACCTAAACTGGCCTAAGGGACAAGAAAGACAGAGCTTGCCACCTCAGGGTCAACAAGGCACCTTTCTGTTGTTAATTAGCTCCATTCTGGGCACCTTCCCCATCAGTGGTCTATAGCCTATTTACCTGTTTACCTACATTGGTCCTTCCTTCCTGTGAAAGCAGCTTTCTGTTATTGTACTAAGCTGGGGGGTGGGGAGGGGGGGAGGTGGGATATCTGCCTTGAATACCTAATCTTGTTTACCTCATATACCTTTGTACTATATTGGGGCCTTGCCTGCTGTCTCTACACTGGGGCCTTTGCCCTGCCCTCTCTATACCTATTCACCTATTCTTGTTTACCCAAACTTGGGTGTGAGCATCCTATGGCTTTCTAATTCTCTATGCCTTGTTAACCCATCAGTGCAGGCTCAGGGAATTCCAAAGCTTATTCCCCACATTTGTCTTTCTCTGACTGACTTCATTTAACATTATACTCTGTAACTTCATCCATATTGTTCCAACTGGCAAGATTCTATTCCTTTTATTGCATAGTTTTACAAAATATTATCAGAATATTATTCAAGAATACTTTCTAAATCATTTTGTCTTCATTTTGTCTGGAACAATAAATGTAAGAAAAATTTTGAGGGAAAAATGCAAAACTCCTATCCTACTGAATGACATTACTCTGTCTACATGAAACGACTCAGACTTTGGAGGACACAAGTATAGTTAAAAACCACCTGTTCTATTCAGAAGATCTCTTACCTAAAACATGTGCTAAAGCTTTCTGATGCCCCAGTTTCTCCAGCTCTAATGAGGACCTAAGAAACCAACCACAAATGAGGACTAAAATATTCACTGAGATGTTAATGAAACCTTTACCACAGTGTGTATGATATAGCAAATCCTCACCAAATGGATGAAATAGCATTACTATTATGAAATAAATATTCTGTATTAATGAGTGCTTCAAAAATTATATTAGCATAAATTTAAAATTTATATTAGCATAAAAATAAAAATAACACAACTGCATGCTCAGGAAGGAAAATACACACACACACACACACACACACACACACACACACACACACATATCACAAATTAGCAAGAACAACCTCAAATGTCAATTCTACCCCTTACAGACTACTGTTCTTTAGCATAATGTTTATTCTGTGAGTATAAGGATGGGTGGCAGAATTCCTAAGAGGGTCCTGTTAAGATCCCTAATCTTTGCCCTGATCCCAGGAATCTCTGCATATGATGAAATACCACTCATATGATTATGTTACACTATGAGGCACAGTTAACCTTCAAAGAGACATGAACCTAGATGAGCTGGTGGGTCCCAAGCTTTCTCCAGCTGAGAGCAGAAGAGTCAGAGAGGCTGGAAATATGGGAAGGGCTAGACAAGTCCCTGCTAGTCTGAAGCTAGAGGGACCACAAAAGGAAAGCAGGGAAGACCTAAGGAGCTGAGAGAGGCAGCTGGCTGACAGCTCCTGGGGAACCAGGCACCACAGCCCTACAACCACAAGGACTGAATTTCCTCAAACACACCAGTGAGCTTGGAAACGAGTCTTCCCCACAACCTCCAGAAAGAAGCCAGGCCCTGCCAACATGTTGATTTCAGCCTTGTGAGACCCTGAGCAGATAATCAGACCACAATGGATCCAGACCCAAGGCCCAGGGAAAATGAGAGGTGGTACCTTCGTGTGGTTAGGACTTACTAGCTTTGTGGTTATTTGTTATGCAGCAGTAGAAACTGACTACAGGAGCATGTTCATCTTTAAAATAATGGAAACAACCATATTTTACTTGAGTGCATATCTATACTAACAGAGATATCAGAGATGACAATTCTGGAAAGAACATAGTGTGCTTCCTCCTACACTGTGGAAGTTCAATCAATGATATTTGTTATCAGGACTATTCCACAAGTGGAATTATGCTGGCTATCAAAACAGAATCATTTAAACATGACCAAGAGCCTCAATTAACATTTTAATTGAAATAAAATCCCAATTTAAGCTAGTCCCCCCTCCTGAGGTATGCTAAATAATGAATGCTAAGCTTAGATCATATGGAAGACGTTATTACAGAGAAGGACAATAAATACTGAATACTTTGGTAATCAAAGAAAAATTAAACAATATATCAGAGTTCCTCAGTTGTGAGCAACAGACCTAGGAAATTCACCAGAAGTATATTGGGTAGCTCGGAGCATCAGCTAGACAAGAACCAAGAAAACTCTGGGCATAGCAGAGACCATTTGTTTACTCAGGAGACCTTGGCCAGAATGAATGAGCTCCAATCATTTCCCTGCCATTGTGTCATTCTCCTGACCTCTCCAAATCCAAGTAGAAGTAGTTCAAGTTTAGTTCATATGCTGTTAACTTGCTATAGGAAGGCAGGGACCTGAGTTACAATCCTATCATGACTGTTATCTATAGGTAAGAGATAAATCTCCAAAAGGAAATCAGGTATCTACTATTGTAGACATAAATAGAGCGAATGGATGTCTATAAGGGAGAAACAACTACGAATTATAGGAAAAAATTGCAACATATGACACTCCACCAAATATCATACTTAAATCATATCACTATCATTTCCATACAGTGAAAAATGGAATAAAATCATAATTTTTAAAAATATGCTCCAAAAAATTACCACTCTTATTACTGTTGCTTGCCAAACTCTGTGTTAAGTCACACACGTGCATATGTATGCATATTTCCAATGATGAAACATTATTCATCCTTCGGACAAGCCTTGCATCCACGGAAACAGAGCCAGAGTGGATACTTGAACATAGGCCTGTTGAACTATAATGGGCAGAGCATAAAGAATATTGTTTTCACCACAAATTTATTGTTCAATCCACTAACACATTGGGCACCCATTATGTGCTGGGCTATGGAGGCATGGATAAAGCAGTGAACGTAAACATCCTTCTCTTGTGAATCTCATGCGCTGCAAGGAGAGACACAAAATAATGAAACAAGTAAATAGACAATAATGAGTATGTATAAGTATTTCAAAAAATATGAAAGAAAAAAGGGGAAATTTTTGGAATATGATAGGAGCAGAGAATTGTTTTAGTGTAAGAGGTCCAAATGGCCTCTTCAATGGCATCACATTTGAGCAGAGATGCAGAGGAGGTAAAGACTGACCCGCAACACTGCCCCAGGATGAGGAAACAGAAAATGGAAAGGACACATAAGACCCCGAGAATGACTGAAGATATCCCACAGAGGAAGCCTCTGGATGGTGCACAGATCACTGTATGGGAATGTGCCCTAAGGGATGTGGCCCTCTCAAAAACAGCAATCAGACTGTGCTGTTAAAGGCTACCAAGGCAATCTGCTCAGCTTTCTGTTTGGTTTTACATTCATGATGCATGGAGACTCGGAGTGAGGAGGAACTAGACCACAATGAACCCAGCATCAAATGCCTGGAAGATCTTACAGATTGATGAAGCAAAGAGTCACCTGGTGAGAGATAACAAGTATTTCACTCTATGCTCAAAAGTGATCGTTTGCGTCAGCACTCATACCGCTCATAATTAGTCCCTTCTCCCAATAGGCACTATGTGCTATGCAAACTTGCCCATCCCACAACCTGCATATCATAAGGCAATGAGGAAAAATACCTTGAGAGTCAGAACAAATTAGCTCTCAGTCTTTGCCCGCAGCCTTGGAAAACTTGGTTACTTATTTGGGGAGGGCTTTTTTCCTTTTTTGACCTAACTCATGGTATCCATCCTCTGCGGAAAATTTAACCTAAAACACAACTTATTCCTGTTTTCTAGCCCCTTCCTCTTTACAGAGAGTTTTCTGTACCACCCTTTTCTAAAGATACCCTAAATCTCTATGTTGGCTCCTGGATTGGTTTTGTCATAAAAATCACCATGGATATACACTGAATTATTTATTTATTTATTTATTTATTTATTTATTTATTTATTTATTTATCATACTGAATTTTACTTTTGTTTGTTCACAAGCCTCTAACTTCCATGAAGATATTTTCACTCAATATGAATACCACCCAATAAAGTGTCAGGCACATAAGAGGCATATGTAACAATTAGTTGTTAATTAAATGTTGCACCATTAACTGAGTTCCATTCATTCTTAATTAAATGGCATCTTACTGCATTTCATCCTGAGTCATTAGCCATTACAGGCACCATTACTGGCAGAAAGCATGGGGAAGAAATGTGGAAAAAAATAAAGACAAAATTCTAGGCATTAGAAGCTATTTACATTCTTCAAAGTCAGCAGATTAAAATTAAATGCCTCTGGAAGAAGACCTTCAAGAGAAGGCACTAAAATTCTGTATGAGTTTTCAATTTATACAAGACACATGCTCCATCACATCATTCTAGCATTTGTTGCTGTGTTAAAAACAAAACAAAACAAAACAAAACAAAAACAAAACAGGAGAGTTGCAAGAACATTGTACGCACAGAGAAAAATGTGGGAACAGTAAGAAGTCATGGGCAATCCACTGAGTCTTCTTAGCTATCAGGCCCATCATCTATAAAATGGAAATTAATTCCCTGCTGATGACATAAAAAATCAACAAATAACAATAATAATTACTACCACTTTCTTAAAGATGTGCAATACAGTCCTCACTTTACATTCATGAATCACATGAATACAGTGGCAAAACCTCAACAAGTTGTTACTATGAGCAGAAACTATACCAGGTACACAAGGCCTTTCTCAAACATCTACTCCAACCATGCAGGTGTCATTAGGGAGTGCTATGGTTACATATCACCAGAAAAATACCCTTTATACCATTTTTATTAAAATAATGAAAGGTAAACTTGCAAAGAATTGACAGTTCTCAACATCTTGTAAAGGAAAACAGAGATACTCTTAGGTGTTTTGGTTAAGATTTTTCCACTTATTTCATATATAACAAAGCATATCTCATTTTCCACTATAAAATATATTTTCTAAAGCTTTGGAGTTCTCTAAGCCACTCATTGCACTTTAAAGCTCATCATTTTAGTCCTGTGAATTGAGAAATAAAAACATTGAATGAGAACATCGTGACCTACAGCTGCTGTGTGACTTCTCAATGACACAGTAATAATAAGTGAATCTCAACATAAAAGTAGGACTCCCATCACCCAGCCCATGCTCCTGCATCTTGTGTCTATATCACCTCTCAATCTGTAGTACAAATGACATCTAGTTTACCTACTCAGAAGATTCTTCTTCTCAAACGTCCTCCTGAATGAATCCTTGACCTCTTTGTTTCTCAGGCTGTAGATAAGGGGGTTCAACATGGGGATCACGGCTGTGTAGAACACAGAAACCACTTTATTGATGTCCAGGGAGAAACTAGAACTGGGGCGTACATAGATAAAGAAGAG
Organism: Panthera pardus; assembly: GCF_024362965.1. Taxonomy (NCBI): domain Eukaryota; kingdom Metazoa; phylum Chordata; class Mammalia; order Carnivora; family Felidae; genus Panthera; species Panthera pardus. Next base: position 37,255 of record NW_026526708.1, read on the forward strand.
TGTCCCATACAGGATGGAGACAGCAGTCAGGTGTGAAGAGCAGGTGGAGAAGGCTTTGCGCCTCCCCTCAGCAGAGCGGATCCTCAAGATAGTGACCACGATGTAAATGTAGGAAACCAGGATGATCACACCACTGAGCACTCCTAGAGCTCCAGCCAAGATGAAAAGTAAAACCTGATTGACCTGAGTGTCTGCACATGCCAGGGAGAGAACAGGAAGAAGGTCACAGAAGAAGTGATTGATGGTATTTGGACCACAGTAAGGCAGGCGAAAGGTGAACGTCGTGTGGGTCATGGTGCTTATAAGACCCATGGTATAAGGCCCTACCACCAGCTGCACACAGATTCGCCGGGACATAATGAGTGTATACAACAAGGGCTTACAGATGGCCATATACCTGTCATATGCCATGGAGGCCAACAGGAAACACTCTGTCACTACAAACTGACCAAAAAACCAGATCTGGGCAGCACAACCCAAGAAAGAGATTACTTTTTTTTTCACAAAGATGTCTGTCAACATCCTGGGACCAATGACAGAAGAGGAGCAGACATCCACAAAGGACAAGTGGCTGAGAAAAAAGTACATGGGAGTGTGGAGCCGAGAATCCATCCAAATGAGGGTGATCATCCCCACATTTCCCAGAAGAGTGACCAGATAAACCAAGAGAAACACCACAAACAGAACAACCTGGTGCTGGAAGCAATTTGTTAAGCCCACAAATAAAAACTCAGTCACCAAAGTTTGATTTCTGAATTCCATTTCTCTGATTTAATCTGTAATGAGAGAAAGATTTTTCATTACAATTAATTTATAATTAAATTGTTTTTAAAAATGAATTTAACTTCTTTGGGGCACCTGGGTAGCTGGGAGTTGGCTAAGTCGTTGGCTAAGTAGTTGACTAAGTAGTTGGCTAAGTGTCTGACTCTTAATTTTGGCTCAGGTCATGATTTCATGGTGCTTGGATTTGAGCACCTAGTCAGGCTCCAAGCTGACAGCATGGACCCTCCTGGGACTCCCTCCCTTGCCTCTCTCTTGGCCCCTCCCTCACTCTCGGGCGTGCACCCTCTCTCTCAAAATAAACAAATCAATGTAAAAAACTGAATTTAACTTCCAACATTTTTCAAGTTCATAGGGTAGACTGAGAGATCACACTCTTGACTTCTACCTCCAAATGGCCATCCTCAGTATTTGCTATCTGTGTGATACTAAACACTGAACCTCTCTCAGCACTTGACTTTATTCCCGATCACAAGATTTTTGAAGAAAATCACAGAAGTTTAGACCGCGATGTGACCTTTGGTGACCTTCTAAAGCAAGTCCTCTAACTGTGCCAGATCCCATTTTTTAAAATTCCTACATTGCACACAGTATCCTTTAAGAAACATCTTCTAGACAAAAAGCATTATGTGAATTTTTATGAACTCAGGCAAATACCTTATCTACCCTAACTGTAGGTTCAGGGTATTAGAAATGTAACTTCTTTGCCGGTTCCTTTAGACTCTAGATAAACAGTCAGTTGTGGTGTGTAAAAGACAGACTTGTGATTCCAAAAAGGAGGGCAAGCTCATACCTGGGAGGATGGCTTCGACCAGGGATTAAAATCTTCCACAGGATCTCCTTGGTGACACCTTACAAACAGCTACATTCCTCCAGCCATTGGTGTGTGTACCCATTAATCTCATCAAAGTCCATCAAATTTGTTAGTTCATCAAAGAATAAACTAGTTCTTAAATATTGAGTAAGTGTTGTAACCAATTAAGTACTAATAGGAGCTGGAAAAGAAAAACAATAATTTAGGGATGAAAAGGACACACATGAGCATTTATCCCAAAGAAAAGAAAATTTATGCCCACACAAAAGCCTGTAAATTTTGTTGACACAAGCTCTATTCATAATGGCCAGAAATCTGGAACAACGCAAATTCCTACCACACATAAATGGTTACACAATCTGGAATGTCCATACCAGGGAATACTATTCCGTCAGAAAGAGGAAAAAATATGATACAGATACAAGCCTGAATGAGTCTCAAGGTCATTACACTGAGTTGAAAAAAGCCCATCTCAAAGTTCAGAACTCTATTTTTACATTATCCTCTCAAAATGGTAAAATTATAGAAAGGAAGAACAGGTTAGTAGTTGTCTGAGATTGGGAAAGGCAGGGAGGGTGAAGGTGCGACTGTAAAGGTGTAGCACAGGGACATCCATGTAGAGATGGAAGAATTCCGTACCTTGATGGTTGAGTTGGTTAAACAAATCTCTCTCCACGTGAAGAAAAATGGTGTAGAGCAATCCACACATCACACCAATCTCCATTTCCTGTATTTGATGCTGCGCTGTAGTTGGTAAGATGTAGCCATTGGGGAAACCTGGGTGAAGGGGATGGGAGCCTCTCTGTACTACCTTTGAAGCTGCTTATGAAAATTTATCTCAGAATAACACTCTTTTATAAAAGAAAAGGGGGGTGAATGAACGGGAAGTGAGAGAAACATGAAGTAAGGGTAATACCCAAATAAAACGGGAAACTGAGGAAGACAAACGCACATTCTGGATGTTGAAATAATCATCATGATTACAACAGCACAATCACACAAAAATACCAATGGGCTGTGCGGCAGGAGAAGTATCGACAGAATTCTAACATTTTTCCCTGGTAAGAAAGCTTGAAAGGGGTTTTGCTTAACAGGAAGTTGAATAACAGGAAGTAATGAAATGAAAACCCACTCCCGTTGTCCCAGAAGCAATGGAGCTTGGAAAGGAAAGGCCTGGTGGGGCAGAATTTAAGAATAGTCAGAAAAGCTATACTGTAGTTAGTGACATGTTTCCAGAGTTTAGTATTTTCTAAACATGCAAAGCCATTGCAGGTCATTTATGTGTGTATTTGCTATTTACTCAAAGAAGGTATAAACAAAGTGTTTTCAGTGCCACAGTAGATTTGGGTTATGAAAACATTTTATGAGGATGAAACTAGAATTTCCCCATCTATGATCTCAACCAACTCAAACTATCGTGTGAAAACCATAGTTTCTGACTGTCAAAAAGCATATTGCTTTCTTTTTTCCAACCTTGCTTAACGCAAAAATTCTAGCATAGAGCCATCGTGATCCTAGATATGCGTGTGACTTAGGGTAAGAGCAGCATGGAATTCAGGTCAGCAGATTCAGTGGTTTGTTTTCTACTTCTCAAACTCCATGTAGGGCAAGTGAAGAAATTAAAAGCCAAAGAGGCCAAGGCCTCTTCGTTCCCGTGAGCGTCCCATTCGCCATAAATCTTGCAGCACATTTCACTACCTCTATGCCAAACACAAAATTCAACCGACATGTTCATTCAAGTTAGGTCATTTAAAGCAAGAGACACGGATGGAATGTTTCCCTTGCACCAAATTGTTCTTCGTGGTAAGCTTAGAGACGATGCTTTTCCAGACATCTAAAATCATTTTTTGATATTTTTTGATACCTACGCTCCTGAAAGCCATTTAGGAATTCACTCAATGTACCCATCTGAAGAAACATCCCTACAGCCGTTGCCTGCTTATGTCATAGTAAGTTATGAAAGTAGCATTCCCTGACATGAAAATGAATTACCCTACAAACGTAGTAGACTGGTCATTCTTCTCAGCTTCTTCAGGTGTCTAGGGAGATGAACAACACAATGATACCATCTTGAAGCCTGGGCATTCCAACAGCGCTTTAAAACGGGGTTCATTGACTCCATTCTGCACAACACATCAGAGAGATTTTTCTAACGGGCTGTGTGTAAATTGGAGCCAAGTCCCTCAGGGCATCAAAAGCTCAGGAGATTGGGCCTATAGAGAAGATATTCAAGTTCTCTCAAGAGAACAGTACTGTGACTTGAATCCATTGTCATTGTACAAAATAAACCTACCTCTCCCTTTGAGACTACCCCCTCACACACTTCCAAATCCCGTTTTGAGCCTTCCCTGTTGCATAATGAGCACCGGCCCTTGGTGCTGTGCAGGTTGGAGAATCTAAAATTAAGCCTGGTCTCAGAAAGTCTGTAATCAGAAGGTGAGTCTGGGCACACAGCAGCACGAGGGACCCCGTGGTCAGTCCATGACTTACGAGGATGGTAGGATCGTTGTGACCAGAGATGTTGAAAAGAGTCTCTTAGTTGTGACTAATCTCAAGGGAAGGAAGCTCTAGGCACATAAAAATAAGGTGGATTGGGGTGTTATGCAGCAGAGGAGAGCTATCACTTTGGACAGAATTTTTGAGAGACAAAAGCAGTCGACATTGCAGGTACAAAAATTTCAAATACAAAGGTAGAAGACTGGGTTTGGGATCAAACTTCATAAACACTTCATGAAGCAAAGCAGTTTGAATTTATATCTGTAAGCAGTAAGGAATCCTTCAAGGAATTTCAGAAAACAGGTGACATCTATTTATTCACACACACACAAGAAAAGTTGCCACAGAACGTCAGTCTTGTCACAGGAGAAGTTTACTCTATGCAAGGCATTCTTCAAAGTGCTTTGAGAGTATTAACCCATTTAGTCCTCCTAAGAGCTCAATGGAGGGGATGAATAGAAAGATCTAGATTCTCTTAGCTGCCATCACCTCATGCAGTCCACTTGCTATTCTTGGAACAGGCAGAACAGGATTCTACCTCAGAATCTTCCTCTCTTGTCCTTCGGCTCCTGTTGTATTTTCCTCCAGGTATCTGTGCAATTTTCTTCAGACTTCTGCTCATCGTGGAGGCCACCTTTAATCATCCTTTGTAAAAGAGTACAGTTCACCACACCCCAACCCTCCTACACTTCCCCTCTTTATCTAGTTTATTTTTCTTCAATCAATTACCGTTACATACCATTGAATTTGTATTGCATCATAGCACTCTATCACAACAAGTATAAATTTTGTTTCGTTTTTCCACAATACACCTCCAGCTTCTGGATTAGTGCTTTAAGGAGTAAGTGTTCAATTAATATTTTTACACCAATGAGGACATTAATAAGTGGACACATAATTTTAAGAATGTGGCTGCAGGAACAGAAATCAGGAGATTAACTTCTTCTAGGTGTTGGGTAATGTGAACTTCCTGTGCGAATGGAAAGGAGTTAAGTTATTTCTTTGAGAGACCATCCTAGGGAGATCAAACCTGATGGATATGTTTGCAGCTGGATGAGCGAGAGATGAGCCAAGGTTCAATTCTAAGAGCCAGATTTGGGACAATGCTTATCTATCTTCCTTGGCCTCAACTGCCTAGCTGAACTTTGACTTCTTCCCTTATACACCTTCTGGAATTATTTTCCACCAAGATCACGACTGGCCCAAAAGATCAAAACTTGGTCTCACCGCACAGATCACTGGGCTTTAGAGATACAAGTCCATTTCTACTGTCTTTGGAAAAGACATGGGACACTAGTCTCACTGATATGATTAGTGGTATCTCTTCTCTCTATACCAGACCGGCAGTAGGAGACAATGTTACAGAAATACAGAGATAACTAATGTCCGTGGTGATAATAGGATCCCCAGACAGTAAAGACCAGTCTGTAGCACTAAACTACCAGAAAGCAGGCAGAGACGATCTAACTAAAAGAACATAAATCTTTTATTCTCCCATCTTCTCTAGTATTTACTTGAATGCTTTACTATTTTCCTGCCATCCCAGTTATACTACAATAAGGAATTTACTGCCACATTTCTAATTGCTAATGTGTTATCTTATATTTTCTATCTAATAGGGTGATGCTCCATAGTTATCTTTCCGATTGTCATGCCTGGTGTGAATTTCCTATACAAGAAAACTGAAAAATGGAATGTGAAGTGCTAAACATATCATGCATAAATTCCCAAACTACTCATCTATCTGTTTTTAGATATCCTTTTCTATTATATTGGGTTTTTGTTTTTTTTTTCGGTTCTACTATCATGACAGCTAGTGTCATGGTAAGGAATTCATTTTTATGGGAGAGACTATCTTCTCTCACTCTCTACACTTTGATATTTCTTGCTTCGGCTATGTAAGGTTAACAGAATTTAATATATCTGAATTAGGAGGTGTAGAATTCATGAAGCCATAGACAGCACAGTATGACAGCTGAGAACTCAGAATACCAGAGATTTCTGAGGTTAAATGACCATTTAAATGTATACATCACAACATATTGATGATAGACCAGATAATCTTGGAGGTTGACCCAGAACTTCCCCTCTTATTTCCCCTGTTGTCACAGCAATGAAGGGGACAGAGGTGGAAGCAGATTGAATAAGGGGTTAAGAGGAAAATGCTGGATTATATTTTGGCTCCATAGGAAACCCTTGTATGTATTCATTCAATTCATCAACATTTACTGATTACCCATGATGTAGCAAGCATGTTCCAGGTGCTTTGGATACATCAGTGAGCAAATCAGTTAAAAGGAAAAAAAAAAAAAACCAAACCGTTGATGTGATTAAATCCTCAACATCACAGCCATGAAAATATTTGGGGCTCCATGTATGTTGAATGTGTCAGTCCTCGTGTCAGCATTCACAAAACCTCTTCTGAAAATATGATCAACCTCCTAAGAAACAGGACAACTAACTTCATCAACAATCACATGAGCTTGTTTGCGGCCTAGTCAAATTGCTGCATTAGATAAACATTGCATCACAGGTCCTCCTGTTACCACATCTAAAATATGCCCACTCCTCTTCCCTGAAAACCCATTATTTTTCTTTATAGACTTAAGAGTCTATAAATAAATTTGACATTGTACATTTATTATCATTCCATGAAACATCAGAAGAAACAACCCATAAGTGTGACCCTGATGTGGAAGAAAGCAAGAGACTGAGTTTAAAACTTGATAAAAGTATTTTCCGGTCCTTCCTAGATTTAGCCAGCCTACAAATCCACAGGCACTAATGCAAATAGCCATAGTGTGCAAGTGATTTTTCTGAGAAGAGTGCCAGCCTCAAAGAAGAAGGGTCTCATGAAACACATGAGAGAGTTAAGTCTAATCATGGATCATTTAGTGAGAAAACTTGCTATTTTCAGGACATCAAAGGACAAAAAACAACAACAAAAAACGGGCGGGTGGGGGGGGGGAATAAGATGGCGGAGTACTAGCAAGACCCTAGGCTTGTCTTATCCTTCAAACACAGGGAGATAAATATCAAATCATTCCGAATACCCAGGAAATTGATCTGAGGTCTCAGAGAAAACTTCAAAAAAGAAAAAACAAAAGAGTTTCCTCATAGGAAGATGCAAGATGCTGTAACATTAAAAAGAAAAATAGAGCCAATGATTTGGGCTATTTGTGGAGGACTCAGTTTAGAAGTGAGATAGTTCCTCAAAAGTCAAGGGCAAAAAAAAAAAAACAAAGAAAATCAAGGGCAATCTACATCATCTCTCATACACCAATCTCATGAGAAAGATCAGAAAGGGAAAGGATGGGAACAGAGGGAAAAGAGGCAGAGAAAAGGGAACAAAAGAAAGGAGAAAAGAACAAATGTTGCTTGAGGAGACGAATGGCCATGGCTGGCCTTTGAAGAGTGGAAGAAAGGACAGACAACTTTAGTTCCAAAATCCCATGTAAGAGCAGAGTAGGCTGCTAGTACCACAGCAGCTAGAGCAGTGGAAATAAAAGTCGTCAGGAATACACTCGACTGTAACCTAGAAGCACTTGCACGCAGAGTAATCCTGGCGGGTGATCCTTTCCAGAGGAGTGATGAGGGTCCTCCGACAGCTTGGGTGCAAAAGACTTCAAAGGCATACACTTTCCCTTGTAACGTGAATAAGGCCTGAGGATCTAATGGAAAACATGGTGACTGTGGTTGACAACACTGTATTGTATGAAGTGAAATGTGCCAAGAGAGTAGAACTGAAAGGTTCTCGCCACCCCCAGAAGGCAACTATGTGAGGTGAGGGATGTGCGATTTAACTCGATGGGGAGAATCCCGTCACAGGGTACACGTATATCAAACCTTCCTTACTACATTATTTGCAATATAAATATCTTACAATTATATTTGTCAATATGCCTCAATAAAGCTGGAAAAAATTTAAAAGAGGTAAGACATCAATGAGCAGAAAAAGAATGAGATGAAGTTGATGTGGAAAGACGTATGACCTTAAACCACACCTGGGTCCAGGTTGTTAAGAAAGATGACAATTAGGACTTAAAGTAACTATGTGCCTTATATTTGTTTTGTTCACTCGCTCACTTAACATGTTTTCTTGAGAACTTCCTATGTGTTAGGTGCTCTTATATGTATCATCGATTAATCTGTGTACAAACCATACATGACACTGGCCTCCTTGCAATTTTCCACCTAAGGCCTCAATGTATTGTTGTTAAAGGGTTATAGTTTCATTACACTTTTTTGCGCTCAGTTATTTTTAACAAAGATGTGTGAGACTATAAGATACTGAGTTGTAAAGTCTCGCATTTGATATATTGAATCAAGGAATGGAAAGGGAGAACAAGTCCCTAGAAAGGAAAACTGAAAAATGGGTGGTATCATTGCCAGGAAATTCTTTTTTTCTTTTCTTCCCAGTGTATAAAAAGATGGCATTCATAGGAGTTGGACATATTGTGTACAATCGCAGAACTTTAGATAAAAAAGTAATATAAATGACATTGAGTCTGTTACCCTCAGTTTACAAAGTAAGACATTGAGAACCAGAAATGGTATAGAATTTATCCTCTTTTAATCCTTTTTTCTTTTCGAAATGCCAGAGAAATTTATTTTAAATGGCACAGTTTTAGTCTAAAAATTATTTCGATCTGAAAGAGAACTCCAGCATGTCATGATTCTGTACACTCTGAAATAAGAATGATTAAAGTGTAACTACCAATTAATATCCAGGCACACGCAAATTGAAGACTGTCGCATTACTAGGTTGTACACGGGAAACGAACCCAACACTGCACGTTAACTTTTAATCTTCTTTCTAATGGGAAGAGTCAAGGTTCAAACTGACAACTCCTTAAGTCTAGTCCACCTCTTTCTTAGTACACGTTTTGCAATTCCACCTGAACATTGGTAAAAGCACCGTCCGAATTCCCTCCCCAGCAGAAAATTCTTCCTAGCAAATGTCCCCGTAAATGCCTCTTTTACATCCGTCTTCCTCAGGCAGTAAAGGAGCAGACTCAACGTGGGCATCCATGTGGAATAGAATGCAAAATCGAATTTATTAGCGTACTGAGATGAACTTGAACGAGGAAGTATGCAAAGGAAGAAAAGTGTCCCATGCGTGATGGCCAGAGCAGCCAAGCACGAGGAGCAGATAGGGAAAACTTGCTGCCTGCATTTAGCGGATTGGATATTCAGAAGGTTTGAAGGATAAAAATGCAGGAGGCCCGGATGATGAGGGCACACAGGATTCCTATGAATCCAGCCATAATGGAAAGAACCAACTTACTCTTCTGGGTAGCAGCACATGCCAGGGAGGGAAAAGGAGGAATGTCAGAGAAAAGGTGGTTGACCACATTTGAACCACAGAAGCCTAGGCAAAAGTGAAGGTCTCATGGACAATGGCACTTTGAGGACCCGTGGCACAGGGCCCCGCCACCAGCTGCACACGGGCCCTTTGGCACATGATGACTGTACGCGGCAAGGGTTTGCAGATGGCTGTGTACCGGTCACATGCTTGGCGGCCATGAGGAAACAGGCTAGTCACTACAAGCTGACCAAAAACCACATCAGTACAGCACAGCTCACAAAGGAGATGACTTTTCTCTCCCGAAAGGGATCACACCACATCGACGGAGCAGCGGAAGAAGAGGAGCATACACCCACAAAGGACAACGTTTCAAGGAAAAACTACATGGGTTTCTGGAGTCAGGAATCCATCCACATCAGGGTGACCATCCCCGAGTTCCCACCCCGCGTGACAACATAAAGAACACTAAGCAGAACAAATGCCAGCAAAGACCACCCCAGGCATACACTTTTTAAAGTACAGAAAATCAGAAATAAAGAAAACAATCTTCAAAGAAGGCAGAATCAGAAAGACACATCACCTACAGAGGAACAAAGAGGATCACAGTTGATCTCTCAGAAACCGCACCTCCTAAAAGTCAGTGGCCGTCTACTGGGCGCCAAATTTACAAATCGGGAGACTTCAGTGAGTGGAGGCCTTAACTGACAGGCAATTTCCCTCTGATACTGGGACTAACTGGCGATTCTTTACAAAATAGGCAGAACCACTTAACGACTTCCGGGGTGAACAAACAAATGAAGGGCAAAATGCACCTGCACTTGAATTTCTGTCCCTGCCCTCTAGGAAGAATCAGTCGGGAACATTTCCTACTAATAAAAACAAAACAAAAATGTATTTTAAGATGCACTGGGTTACAGCTATAAAGTCTAAGGGAAAAGAAGATGGTGCTGTAAGAGGACAATACACGGGCTCTAACTGACACTGTCTCTAATCATCCCTTAGGGTGAGTCCCCAGTGGAGGTAACACTGAAACAGTATATGAAAAGCAAGTAGTTAATCCATGTGAATATGGCAGGAAGAGAATTGTAGGCAGAATACATGAGCAGATCAGAACAGCAATAACCAGAGCTAGAGGAAGACAGTTGGTTTGAATATATTTGCATACACTTAGACAAGGACCTTACAGCAATTCAGGAAATTTATAATTATCACTTGCCTCCTGCTGTTCTCCTCCCAATCCCCGTTCAATAGCACCTGCATCACGAATGTTTACCAAGCAATTAGGACCAAAGAAAACACTTCAGCTCTCCTACTAGGCAATGCATATCTCAATAGGTGACAGATCTGACGCCTGTCATATAATGAAGACGCAGGACAGAGTCATTTTAAGGCAAAGTGTGACCGGGAAGAAAGTGTTGATCTTTCTCGATGAAAATACATTTCCCTTTGGCTCACCTAAGCCCAAGTTTTATCAAGTCTTAGTAAAATGGTGCTGGGAAATGTCACAAAACTGGCAACTAACAAATTATAATTTTTTTAATGATGTTTATTTATTTTTGAGAGGGACAGAGACAGAATGTGAGTGGGTTGGGGCAGAGAGAGGGAGGCACAGAATCTGAAGCAGGCTCCAGGCTCCGAGCTGTCAGCACAGAGCCTGACGCGGGGCTCCATCTCACGAGCTGTGAGATCATGACCTGAGCCGAATCGGACGCTCAACCGACCCAGCCACCCCGGCGCCCCCAACAACTGACAAAGTTACTCATTCATAATCTGGGACCTAGCTCTCTTACATTTGGAAATCTGTGCTACAGAAATATAAATCTCAGATACACATGTGGCAACATCGTTTGTAGGGAGAATAAAAGGAAACCAGCTGAAGGGGTATCACTAGGAGAAGCATACATTCTTTGTATGAAATGCTGTGCTACAAAAACTATAAAATTTACCTGAATATTAATAATTAATTCACTTAGTAGTTTACTTTTCAAATTGCATCATTTGCATTGTGTCATTTTGAATTCAGCATTTTTTTTTATCATTTCAAAGTGTTTAATAAGGAGAAAACATACCACCTTGTATAAAAATGACAGGTTCTGGGGTGAAGGGGGAGGGATGAGGGGAGACACAGGTCCTCAGAGGGAAAAAGTGAGATGGGAGCAGAGAGTTGCTAAGAATCTCTTGCTTTTACTTAGTTTTTGACAAAGATTTCAGTCACCAGTAGGTAAAAGTGTTTGATTAAACCAGAGAGTGTTAGCATGGAGAAATAGCTTCACCAGAAGTCATTGAGTCCATCTGCCTAAATCTATTTACTTATGGCTATTTTCATTCATTCACTTATTCATTCATTCAGTTTTGACACAGATGGCAGCTTTTCAAGAGTAAATTTTAGTTATGAAATTAAGCATATTTGTTGCAAAACAAGTCCGACCACTCAGACAAGCATGAAGCACCCCCACTCTCTGTGGCTCCTTTCAATGTCATGTTACTAAAGTAACCAACGTTAACAGCGTGGCCAGTGACTTTGCACAATTCTCTCTATGATCATGTCCATAGGCACACACCAATGTCTTTTACACATGAGGTGGGTTTTACCCGCCCCCCTTGTTCACCTTTGTTTACATGTTGGGGGGTTGGTCAACGAGAAGATCTGACCTCTGGTTGATCTGTGATCTGGACCCTGGCAACTGGAGGCTCCTCTCCCAGACCCTGTCCTTCGAACGTGCATTCTGCCTGCTTTCTCGGCTCCCAAAAGCTGCCCCAAGGACACAGCCTTGAGACAGTGATGTGTTCTTGGACACTCTGGACGGCATGTGTGACTGCCTCTATCTAATCTTTCAAGATTGGGCAGGAGGCAGAAGGGCTATGGTCTTACTGCTGCGACCAGGACAACCTCGCAAGTAAGTTTTCTTGTCTGGTCAACGTGCTCCCTACCATTCTGGAGTGGCCTGCTTCTCTCTTTGGTCTCTCCCTGCCTTTGGTGATGGGGCCGGTTGTGGATTTCAGCGGAAGCTCCCCAGGAAGTTGCAAACCCACACAAACTGTGATCGGTTCTACAGATTAAGGTTTGACCTGATTTTTTTTCTTATCAATGATCGTATCAGGACGTTTCCTCCGAACCAAAACATTAATATTTAATTTACTTTTTTTAATAATTAGCCACCCAACACTTCAAGGAATGTATGTTTCTCCTAATGATACAAATTGAGGTTGTTTCCTTTTCCCCCCCTACAAATGATGTTGCAGCATTTATGTCTGGTGTTGATATTGCGACAGCACAGATTTCCAAATGTAAGAGAGCCAGGTCAACGAGTATGTGAATTTTAACAGAAATCATCAAATTACTTTCTGAAAATGTAGCTGTTCTATACTTAGCCAATGTCGCTAAGTGTAATGTCGTGGTCAACATTCGTGGGCAACCTTACCAGCATTGCACAAATCGTTGTGATGTCTGCTAACGTGACAAATGAAAAAGAAACACTGTCTTGTCATTGTGATTTCATTTTTCCCAGCCATTGTGAAGTTCAGCAATTTTTAGTATATTTATATTTTTGGCCATTCCCATTTCCTGCTGTACCCATTGCTCATACAGCCATTTACTGGTCCATGTCTCTACTGTGTGTCATACACACGTACGTTTGGGTTCAGGACTTTCTCATCGGGACATTACCTTATTGTAAGTCACCTACTTTGCAAAAGCCCTCTCACTTTCCATTGTTCAACAGAACAAAGTGTATGAAACTTTATTAATGAACACTGTTGACCTTTCTCTTACAACATTTGCTCTTCTAATCTGGAATAAATGTCCTCCCACATATGAGACTATATAAATGCTCCTCTGTACTTTCTGTTGGCATATAGTACATTTGTACCTTTAATATATCTGTAAATTATTTTGTATTCCCCTTCACTTTATGGAAGGGGAATGGAGAAGACTGATGAAAAAAATATATGTAGTCTATAAGCAACCTGGTAAGTACTCAGGAATAAAGGGAACTTCTAGTTCTCAGCCCAGTGTTCTTTTGCATGTTATAAACCAACATCTAAGGTACAACACAACAGAGTTCTAATTACCAAAACTGCTGGAGAAGTTTTCCTTTCAAACTTCGTCCCAAATGTATATCTTACCTCCTTATTCCCCAAGCTGTAGACGAGGGGGTTCAACATGGGCATCACCACAGTATACAACAGAGAAATCACTTTATTGATATCCAGGGATGGACTTGAGCCAGGTCGAACAGAGATAAAGAAAAGAGTCCCATACAGGATGGAGACAACTACCAGGTGAGAGGAGCAGGTGGAGAAAGCGTTCTGCCTCCCATGAGCAGTCTTCTTCCAGATGGCCACCAGGATGCAAACATGGGAAACCATCATGATCAGGGCACTGAGGATTCCTGTAGATCCAGCCAAAAAGAAAAATGTAAGTTGAGTCAAGGAAGTGTTTGCACATGTAAGAGAAAGCAGAAGGGAAATATCACAGAAAAAATGATTGATGATATTTGGACCACACAAGGGTAAGCAAAAAGTCAATATCATATAGGTCATGCTGCTTAGAAGAGCCATGCCATAAGGCCCTACAACCAGCTGCACAGAGACCCTCTGGGACATAATGAGGGCATGCAACAAGGGCTTACCGATGGCCAAATACCAGTCATGTGCCATGGACGTCAGGAAGAAACATTCAGATACCACAAAGAAACCAGAGAACCACATCTGTGTGGTACAACCCTGAGAGAGCTGACTTTTTTCTATGCAAAGATATCACACAGCATCTTGGGGGCAATGGAAGAAGAGGAACAATACCTAAAAGGTCGAGGGGCTAAGAAAAATACATAGACTTTCACTGGTCAGTTGTAACCTGTGTAAGAAATTTAAAAGTACATTTTATTTTTGCAATGTTAATTAGCATACACAAAATTGCTTCTTTTAAAAAAATTTAATGTTTATTTATTTTGGGACAGAGAGACAGAACACAAAAAGGGGAGGAGCAGAAAGAGATGGGGAACAGAGAACCTGAAGCAGGCTCCTGCTTCCGCACAGAGCCTGACACGGGGCTTGAAACCACAAACCATAAGATCCTGACCTGAGCTGAAGTCAGTCGCTCAGCTGACTGAGCCGCCCAGCTGCCCCATATTCATCATAGCTTCTTCAATGTATTACAAGTGTTTTTTAATCTAAAGGAGGCAGTTAGGAAAACAGCACTGGACTGGCAACGGTATTCCTGAGGAATAGTTCCTGTCCCTTGGGACACCGTGCAAACTTGGGCGATTTATACTTGATCTTTTTGGATTCGGCACCCTCTGCCATCCAAAGAGCAGTCTAAGTATCAAATCTAAATTTCCCTTGGGTTCTAAAATTGTATTTGAAACGAGAATAAGTATCTGTATTTCATCTTTATCACATGATAGAATAACAATGCCTACCTAGGAATACCGTAACCAGTGAGATTGTAAGAAATGATGAAAAATTCAGACCCTGATAATAGACATTTGGGACCGGCTAAACAGAACAGAAATAAAGCCCTTTCCGTTCCTGTTTTGATGGAGAGGATAGTGCCATTCAGATGAAATGAGGACAACATTCATATCTGTGTATATTAATCTCTTCCCCTTATAAAAGGCTTACAAAGAGAAATGTCAACAAATGTCGGTAGCATTCTTTACAAGGGGTAGTTCTATGGAAACTCATAATAGTCATTTTTATATTTATAAAGGACAGGCCTGCAAATGAGAGATTGGATACATTTACTCTTTAACCATCATGAATACAGAAATGGCAGAAAGAAATAGGAACAGAGGATTCATGTTTGGGGTTAAATGAATCAAAGAAATTTCCAGATCGTGTAATTCATATAATCATATCATATAATTCAAAAAAGAAATATAATGGTTTGGGAGGCACTGAGATGCCCTTCCTTTGAGATTAATTAATCTATTAAATATTGTATAGGAACTTCCCATGGAAATCAAGAGAAAAATAAGTATCCACTCTAGTCTCAACTGACGTGATCATTAGCGGCAATGTTACCATACATTTCCATGAATATATGAATATATTTTGTTCATTGAAATAAAATTATTTCCCCTAATTCCCTGTAATGTTTATAAACCTATTTAAGGCATAAATTCTGACAGGTGATCTCTATGTTATTAACACAATGTGTGAAATGCTTACCATTTTTATTGTTACAAAATTTTTAAGTATTTTTCTGACTCATCAACTGAGTAAAAACACATCAAGCTGTTTAAAATGACAGTAAGAAACACAAGGTGTGGGATTATCCGTAAGAAAGAGTCCAGATTCATATGTTTGTTACCAGGTCAAACAATTTCCTATATTAAAAAAAGTATTCACACTTTGAAGATACAGTGATTAAGATGTGAACCCTGAAATGCTACAGTGACAAAACAATAGTTAATATAATGTTTGTGCCCCCTGAGTTTATCATTACTTGAGAATTATCTGTGGAATGCATTTTCCACAGGGCAATTGCTTATTAATGGCAGCACTAAAATCAATCGCGGGAAATAGTGCCTGGGCATAAAAAGAAAGCCCACTTTTCAAAGCAGTGTTTGATAAATCCAAGACGACATATGCCGCAGCATTTCAGAGAAAGCTCCCTTCTTCACTGAGAGCTGAAGTGGTTGGAAAAACACTGCTTTCGTTTCATGCCTAACACAGTTCAAAATCTACGTGCAATGGCAGGCAGTGGTTGTGGACATTTGTGGACTAACAAGGGGAGGGCGTTTGGTGAGGGGAACGTGCTTCCATCCTTCTATTGCTCAGCACGCAAACAGGAATAAGACTCCGCCTCCCCTGTAAGGGGGACGATTTCTATGACCTTTGCATTTCTACATTCGGTGACCCGAGAATTTACCTGGACGTTGAAGTATCAGAAAGAGAGAAGAAGATCCGGCTTAAAATCGGGATCAAAACCTCAGTTATTTAGTGACCTGAAGAGCTGGACTAAACCAAAGACCACTCTCTCTGGGGTACTGGGACAATGAGTTTATGTTCCCACAGATCAGGTTCATTCTGAAGTCTTGCTAGTGTATTTCAAAACTTGCTATTAATCAATATGGGGGATACTCATTTCTTTAAGTTCATAGTACCCCTGGCTGAGTTCAAGGTAAATCAAAGCACAGACTTTTCAAAGAAGGAGATGTCATTGTGCACTAAAATGGTTGGGAAATATTTCATGGGCAGATTGGTTTGGAAAGGTGGACAAGTTTGAGATGACCTGAAATTGAGAGGAAAGACATTTCAGGTAGAACTAAGGAGATGAACAGAGGCAGGGAGGCAGGAACATTCAACTTGATTGGAATAAAGCTTCATGAAGGAGAAGAGAAAATATCACATTGAGGGAATAGTGGCATAGGCAGAATAATGGTCTCCAGTGATGTCCACCTCTTAACCCCAGGGACCGGTGATCATGTCACCTTACATGGTAAAAAGTGACTTTACCCATGTTATTAACTTAAGGACCTTGGAATGAGATTATCTGTGAGCTCTCTCAGGAGATGTAAGTAAGGAACATGGGCAGATATGCAACTCTGAGGGTTTTGAAGATGAAGGAAGGGGCCATCAGCTAAGAAATGTGGGCAGGGTTTAATAGCTGGAGAAAGCGGGAAACATTTTCCTCTAGAGATTCCAGGAAGCAATGCAATCCTGCCAACACCTGATTGTAGTCTGGTGAGACCCATGTAGGACTCCTTAGCCTGCAGAGCATTAAATCAATACATTGTGTATACAACATTATGTTGTTTTAGCCACTGAACTTGTGGTAATTTGTCAGGACAGCATTGAGAAACTAAAACACATAGGTTGGATGACCTCAGTCACCACTTTCTCTCAAAAACCTTCTATGATCCCCTAAAAGGGTTATGATCTCCCACCTCTGAAACTGCCATAACATTTCCCCAGTAGCTCGTCTCCAGTGTCATCTGACTTTTAAGAGTCAAGGACATGGTCTTACAATGGTCTATATCCTATGAAGTCCTGATGTCAGAGAGTTGCTGAGAAGACATATTCTGTAAGCATTTTTGAGCGATGTGTAAATTAAAGCAAAAATATTTCACAATCCATAATAATTTGAATGTAGCATTTAAATTATATCATACACTTTGCTTAAAGGAGGTAGAATAGGGGCACGTGCGTGGTTCAGTCAGTTAAGCATCTGATTCTTGATTCCAGCTCAGGTCATGACCTCAGGGTTTGTGGGTTCATGCCCTGCATCAGGCTCCGTGCTAACTGTGGAGCCTGTTTGAGATTCTCCCTCTTTCGCTGCCCCTCCTCAGCTCTCTCTCTTTCCCTCTATCTCTCTCTCTCAAAATAAATAAATGAACTTAATTTTTTTAATCAAGTAGTATAAAGCCATTTTGCCCCATTCTTCTACTTGAAACCAACCAAAACTGGTAAGGAAACGGACAATAACAACAAGAAAAGATAAAGAAAATGACACTTTATGAAACTTCAAGAGAAGGAAATGATATGATATGAAAAAGATGATAAAGCAAATTCTATTATAGGAAAATGCTTCACTTTGACATTGAGAAAAATTTTCCCTCTGAAGAATGTAAACACTAAAAAAAAAGATATAATTGCTTAATATAATGGCTAGCTAACTGGCTGACTAGAGGTGGTCGTCAAGAGGATGTAGCTACCCATTGACTGTCTAGCTGGACCTGGGCAATCAGAGGCTCTGAGGCCCCCACCCATGGTCCTTGGAATGTACACTCTGCCCACCTGTCCAGAGCGGGAGCTGTTTTCAAGGAGGCATCCTCAAGGGAGTAATGTGTTGTTGAGACGATCTGGATGGCGTATGTGACTGAACCCAGTGAAGGCCCCTATATAAACGTTTAAGGGGGCGCCTGGGAGGCTCTGTCGGTTAAGTGTCCAACTCTTGATTTTAGCTCAGGTCATGATCTCATGGTTCCTGGGTTTGAGCCCCACATCCGGCCCTGCACTTACCGCACGGAGCCCACTTGAGATCTTCTGCCTTCCTCTCTCTTTCTCTAACCCTCCACTGCTCATGCTCTATCTTTATCTCTCTCAAAAAATTAGTAAACTTTAAAAGATTCCAGCAGGCAGGTGTGGAGAGATGCTCATCATGCTGCTGTCCCAAAGAAGCATTATCTGGAAGTTTTCTTCTTTGTTAAACTTGCCACCTGCCATACGATGTGGGCTGCCTCTTTCCTCAGTCTCTCCTGCCCTCTGACTACAGTGGCCAGTTTTAGATGTTACCTAGGTAATTCCCAAGTTTAGGAACCAACAATTGGTGAGCCAGCTAGGAGACCTAAGAATGGAGTCTCGGGAAAGAGGCATCGGGAGGGAAATCTCAAGTTGGCCCGTGACCTCTGTATGGAGGGGTGGCCTGTGTGTAGATGCTGGTGGACCGCCGCTTGAGTGCAGAGATGCCCCCAGACGTCAGCTGCTTCGATGCCCCTGTTTGTGGGACTGCTGCAAAGTACGAAAGAAGTGGCTGCATGGTGGGCTGGCCTCTGCTGTGGGAAGCCTGCCTAGTCACCTACACACAGCTAGAGACTGACGCTTGCGTTAGAAAGTTAGAAGAGCTGAGGTTTGAGAAGAAAGGGCAGGTGTCCACCCTCTGCTGTCTTCGGGGCTGGCAGACGAGGTGTGCTTACGTAGAACTAAAACTTAATTTTCCTTCATCTGCTAAGCCATGAAGGTTTCTTGGACTATTGCTCTATCTTGATAAGATTGTGAGAGTTTTTATTTCTCTTCTAAGTAATCTGTGCTTTATCAGAATTATTTCCTGTGCTTTCTGTTGTCTCTATCAAGTGTTTGATTACTTAAGAATCCATCTTTACTAGACTTACAGGAAAAAACTAAAAGACTATCAGAAAAATACTGTCCTCAATGTTTTATTAGTGAAAATAAGAGATATAAACATAAATATGTTTCAATGTTTGTATACATCTTAGGTGAAAAGAACGGTCCTCAGGTTCAAGTATACAAATTGGTACAAGAACTGTCTACTGGTTAATTTTGTTTCTTATCACATCTCAAAAGTAAGCAGTTAGTGGCAATCGTGTGTGGATGTTTTATTAGTCCATCAAAGGCTTTGGAGAATGGTCAGTGTCCTCCATGTTTATTATATGTGGTTACTTCCAGGGTAATCACTGACTAACTCTTGGTTAATTATGTGTTATCCCTCATCAGAGGATTCTATACTGTCTTTGCTTTATTGCTGGTTCACAAAACAATAGAGGAAAATTGACTAAAATCTTAGATCAGCATTGATAGGGCAATTTCACTTAAAATTATTGAGAATATTACTATAACATGTTCCATTAGCCAAACCTATAGCCCTGATAAAAGTGTAAAGGTAGAGCACAGGCAAGACCCAATGCAGAAAGATCATGTGAACATCGCAAATGCATTTTGTTTTATTTTTATTTTTTAAAGTTTACTTATTTGAGAGAGAGAGAGAGAGAGCGAGCAGGGAAGGGACAGAGAGAGAGGGAGACACAGAATCTGAGGCAGGCTCCACGCTCCAAGCTTTCAACACAGGGCCCGACTCGGGGCTTGAACTCACAGGCTGGGAGATCATGACCTGAGCCGAAGTCGGATGCTTAACTGATTGAGCCACCCGGGCACCCTGCAAATGCATTTTAAACAATTGCCTTCAATCCTTCGGATGTGCTTTCTTGGTTGAGACTAGGAATGGTAAGTGGGGGGACTAAAGAGACGTGTCACAGTCTACCAATGATACTATTTCGTGGGTTCCTTACCACTGTAATCCCATATTTTATAGTGCCTAGAGTGTAAATGCCTCTGTGTATCTGCTAACTACTAACTCAAGAGATAAGTGCGATCATCCCAGACAATCACAATACTAAACCTTAGCTATCCTGCAAAATTCGTAGCTTCCAAATGTTCCCGCAACCTCTTATCCCTAAATGCACTTAAGCAGCCAATAACTGTTACCCTGAGATTCCATCTTCCTGTTCGTACCTTCTGTCCCATGACTAAGATGACTCATTTCCTCCTACTTTCCAAGAATTTGCGCAGGGAATAATTCTTAGAAGAAAATTAAGTTTCGAATGACCATCCCCAATCAGCCTTAAAATCGTTCAGCTACTTGCTCCCCGCAGAACACTCATGTTAAGCTACTCCCCACATTTTAGCACTCTTAATACATGCTTGATTAAAGACTTTGGGTTGATATTTTCTTTCTTTCAGTGTAGGATTTACCTTAAAGAGTTGTAAATATAAAATGTTAGCAAACATTTTAGCAGAGAACAGGCTTCATAGCAGTTCCTCCATAAACGGTAGTAATACTGATGCTTCCAATAATTAAAAACATTTGTAGCTGATTTCATCGGAGGATGACGATGACGATGATGACGATGACGATGATGACGATGACGATGATGATGAAGACTAGGAAAGGAAACCGCCAATAATTGGGAGCGACTTGGAACAATCACAGTGGAACAGTAAACTTTTTGAGGCTAGAGCAAACCCAACAGTAGGGCACATTGCCAGCAGTAAACTGAAATGCAAACAGCAAATTACTCTGATGCTTAAATTATTGTTTTCCTTGGTGATACCACACAGTGTTGCAGATTTCAGGCCGTTGTTTCTTTACTGATACACATCTCCGTGTTGCTTGCCGGCATTTTTGAAAGGGAATTTTATAGACTTCTTGTTAGAGATTTCCGTCTCAAGCCTCTAGAAACAAGCCAGGTCCTTTCCTGCCACGTAAGCCTCTGCCATTAGGATACAAGTAATAACGGAGCATTTTTTACCGTCACAGTTAGAAGAAGGCCGAAAAATTTGTAGTCTTACCCTTTGACACTGAAATGGGAGATGAAATGAGGTCACATATGTCTAGGGGTTTTTAAATGGAGCCAGGAGGCCAGAAAGGAGATGGGCCTTTTGTGCGTCCTCATCAGTGAAACCATCAACTTTTGGACGGGGCTAAACCACAAATATTCCAAGGATTCAGCCCAAACACCTGCAACTTGCTACACTAGGAAACTTTGCTTAGTGATAGCCTTAGCAACAAATTATATTCAGTTTCGTTTTCTGCCTCCAACACCAATCAAAATTCTTTGTAAACAACAAATACAAGCCATCTCTTATGTCTTCATAACCTCTTGACTTTTGTTCTCTGAGAGGACACAGTTTGGGCTGCTACCCAAATCTGTGTCCCCCAAATTGCAGTTCTGAGACCCCCAAATATAATGCTTGGTTTTATTTTAGCTTTGCCTCTTTCCTTGGTCAACGCCAAGTTTTTAGAGTTAAATAAAAGACTTCTACATCTTTGAAAAATGCCTGTATTCAATGAGTGGATTTACTTTTTAAAGTGCCCAGGGAAACAGTGCATGAAACTTCAAACCACGGAAAGGCCAACCTTGCTTTGACTTGGTCTGTGGGACTGCAGCAAAGTATTTGGGCAGAGTCCTCTTCTCTGCCCAGGGAAGCAGGCTTGGCAGAGAAGAGATCGGTGGCAATGAATTCCTTGCATTTGTAAAGGAAGTTGCTTGTGAAGTTTATTCTTAAGCTATGCCACTTGAGATCCAGATCTCTTTTTTGTTGTTTAATGTTTTTAATTTTTATATTTTATTATTTTCATTTTTCATTATTGAAGTATATTTGATATACAATGTTATATTAGTTTTGAGTGTACAATATATTATGTCAACAATATACATTACTCAGTGCCCACTATGATAAATGTAGTCACCATCTGTCACCATACACTATTTACTAAAATTTTTATGCTGCGCTTCCTTTTTTTTTTCAAATGAAAATACCTTTATCTTACGAATTTTAGAAAACAAAAAAGGAAGAGGAGAAAAATGTTACCCAGAATCTTACCATCCAAGGACAAGCAATTATAACATTTGAGCCAATTTTCTTTCAGTTTTTTATTCTGCTTAGCTACTTTTTCATAATTATGACTTTTTAATCCACATTTAAAAAATTAATGTTTACTTATTTTTGAGAGAGGGAACCTGAAGCAGGCTCCAGGCTCTGAGCTGTCAGCACAGAGTCCGATGTGGGACTTGAACCCATGAATCATGAAACGTGAGCTGAAGTCCAGTGCTTAACCGACTGAGCCACCCAGACACCCCTTTAACCTACATTTTAATTCACATTATGTATTATTACTTTTTTTTATCAGTTCAAGTATAATTAACATACAGTGCTTTCTTAGTGCCAGGTGGACATTATAATGATTCAACAATTTTATACATTACTCAGTTCTCATCATGATAAGTGTACTCTTAATTTCCTTCACCTATTTCATTCATCCCCCCACCCCCACCTCCACTCTAGAAACCACCAGTTTGTTGTCTATATATAAAACTCTGTTTTTTTTTTGTTTGCCTATTTATTTATTTATTTATTTACTTACTCACTTATTTATGTTTCTTAAATTCTACATATGAGTGAAATCATATAATAGTTGTCATTCTCTGACTGACTTATTTCATTAGCATTAAACCCTCTAGACACATAAATTTGATTACTAATGGCAACATTTTATTTTGTGGCTCAGTTAATGGCCGAGAACTTCTATTGTGCATATAAACTACAAATGCTATAATTTATTTTATTTATTTTTTTAGCTTTAGCTTGAAGTACTTGTTATTTTTTTAAAATTTTTATTCATTTAGTTTACTTTTTATTTTATTTTATTTATTTATTTTTTTAAGTTTACATCCAAATTAGTTAGCATTTAGTGCAACAATGATTTCAGGAGTAGATTCCTTAATGCCTCTTACCCATTTAGCCCATCCCCCCCCACACCCCCTCCAGCAACCCTCTGTTTGTCTCCATATTTAATAGTCTCTTATGTTTTGTCCCCCTCCCTGTTTTACAGTATTTTTGTTTCCTTTCCCTTGTGTTCATCTCTTCTGTGTCTTTAAGTCCTCATATGAGTGAAGTCATATATTTGTCTTTCTCTGACTGACTAGTTTCCAAATGCTGTAATTGATTAAGTGAATTGTCCTTTATTCTTGTAGCCAGACTCTTTAGAGAACTCTGTGCTAGGTTCAAGTTTTAGAGATGCTGAGTCTGTTCTTAATGGAGTCTCCTCTTGTCGTCCAAGAGGTAAATGAGAGTTAAAATGCCTAAGGGCAAGCAGTTTCTAAAGGATATTTTTTTTTGTAATATAGTTATCCAAAATTTTATTAGGAATTGTTTTCCATATCTCTTTGTATTATAAATTCATTGAACTATCCAGGTAAGTGGATTGAGTTATTTCAGATGCCTGTACCATGTTAAACTATGAGGGTTTTTTGTTTATTTATAATATGGGTGCTAAATTTTGTTCAGCTTTGTAATTCCAACAGCTTTTATTGGGTTACCTCATACATGACCATAGCTTATTACCTCCTTTCTTATAAATGTGTGCTATTCCTCCATTGAAAGACTGAGGTTTTTTCCCTTGCCTTTGAATGTAGGCTGCCCTTAGTAACTTGCTTGATCAATGAATTCAGCAGATTCTTGGGCGGAATTCTGGAATCAGATCACTCACTGGACACCTGGCAGCAAGAGTCCCTTAATGGTGGAATGGGGCAGTCATAACCACTAGCATGCCCAAGCATTGCAATCACTAAGACCAGTGGATTGGGTTGGGGTACAGGTGAAACCTACACATTGAATTATTTAATTATCTCTAGGCTGTGAAAGCGCAGAAGATATGGTAACTATTGGACTATGAAGTTTGTTGTTAAATGAATACCTCTCACATGCTAAAGGATGAAAATAACAGGCCAATTTCCAATGCATGATATGATGTCAAAATCAGATAGGCAACATTTAAAAAGGTCTTCATCTCCTACAGTTAGAGACCAGACTGCATAGAAGCTCAATCCAACAACCTGATACTGGAAAACAGAATAAGAAAGGAGCTGAATTCATACCTCTGTAAGTTTCCAGTATAAAAGTCAGGATTCTGATAGGGAAGGAGTTGGACACTGAGAATAGGGAATAAGACATCTGATGTGTTTGAGATATTCCATTTTTCCCAAATCTTCTGACCCTGTAAAGTAGCCCTCTCCCCCTTGCTGGAAGAGACCAACCTTCCGCTGCCAGAGACAATAAAGAGCCCTCACCTGAGGGAGGTGTGACACAAGATAATAAATATTTTTCTCAATATCTTGTCCCACCTCCCCTTTTAGCTTTTCGACCTAAACCAAGAGCAAGGCTTAGAATGGTTTGGTCTGAAGACTAAAGAGAATTGGCCACAAAAAGAGTTACAGGGCTTGGCTAATAAGTACCAGCCAGAAATGGAAAAGAGCTTGAAGGTAATGTGCTTAGGGAGGGAGGAATATAAAGCTGGATGAGGAAGAATTTACTGATGCAGAACTCCAGTGACTCAAAAGTTACCTTCTAGGCAAGACACCAGGAGTGTATTCTTATGTACTATCAGGGTATCTCCTTGAGCTTTGAAACGAATGACAGCCTACAGTAAGTGCAGTAGAAATAACATTATTACCGTGGGAGAGTATTGAAGAAGGGGCCCAAAGGCTCAGAGATGTTAGGACGCTTGAAAGGAATTATGATATAAGTAAATATATATGATGATGATGATGCTATCAGGAATCCATTAAAAAGATCCCAAGGGACTATGTTCCCTGAGAGGACACTTCTTCCACTGAAACAATAAAGAAAGGCACTAATAAGAGGGGCTCCAGCTGGTGGGAAGCCAGTGGTATGAGATATTGTTATGCATCCAGGCTTCCTAGAGCCAGGGAGAATGATAGGATTCCAGAACACGTGAATAAAGAAATTAATGCCACCACCAAAGACATAGAGGATACAGCAGAAGTAATCATATTATCTCTCTATTTAAGTCAGCAGTCTGGCCATCCAGAAATCAGATGGCTCTTAGAGAATGGCTGTAGACTGCTTAAAGTTCAACCAAATAGTGGCCCAATAGCAGCTCCATACCTTACATGGGATCGTTTACAAGGTCTCCCATGCATGGTATGCAGTTAATGACTTGGGAAATGTATCCTTTTCTATTCTGCCTAGAATGGAGGATGAGAAACAATTTATATTCATATGAGATGAACAACAATATTGATTTACAATTTTTCCTCAAGGCTGTATTAACTCGCCTCCCCTCCTTAATATAGTCCCCAGGTATGTGGCCCCCTAAGGTATTTGGCCTCCTACCTACTACACTTAGTGGATACTAATTGTAATGTCTACTATATTGGTAATATCATGCTGATAGAGCAGGTTACACAAGCAGATGCTGGAACATTGGAGACCTTGATAAGACACCTGCGCTCCAGAGGGTGGGAGACAGAACACAAACACACAAACACCTATTAGGATTCAGGAACTTGAAATGTCGGGTGAGTTTTACAGGTCCAGTGGTTAGGGGTATGCTAGAATACTCCATTCAAAGTAAAATTTATGAAGAAAGAACCAGAGGGTCCCAGTAGGCCTCTTTGGGTCTTGGAGGCAGCCTATTCCACAGCTAGGAATAGATCTCCAACAAGGATACCAAATGGCACAGAAGGCTGTAGGCATTAAGCGGGATGCAGAACAGGAGAGGCTCTGCAGCAGGTCCAGGTATAGTGCAAGCAGCCCTGCCCCTTGGGCCACGTGATACAACAGGATCTATAAGGAAAGTGATGGTCATGGGAAAAAAGCAACATGGAGCTTATTACAAACCTCAGTGGGAATGCTGCTGGTCCTGAGCTTCAGGAGCCATTCTATACCATTGGCAAAAAGAATGCTATGGCTTTTGAGAAAGAGCTCCTGGTATGTTTGTGGGCCGTAATAAAAGCGAAGTCTTGTCCAGAAGCCACCATGTGTGTATGTATCCAGGACTGCTCTAATGCTGTGGGTCCTGTCAGATCCTCCAATAAAGTACAATTGGCAAAGCAGAAATCATAAGATGTAAATGGAACTCCATATAAATGGAGCCCAAGTAAAGGCAGAGGGCGTGATTAAGCAGCAATTCAAATGTACATGAATAAAACTTCTCCTTTCCCACCTCAAATGCAGCTCCCATTGAAGTGATCAATGTCAACAGCTTGCTGTGCATCCTTTATAGTTCTCCCTGTACTCATTTACACCTGCATGCACATGCACATTTTATTATACAGCTTTCGTCCTTGTTCTTAGTGATCGTAACTACACTTTGATCTTCAGCTTGAGTTTTTTTCCACCTGACAGTGACTGCATACAATTGTCCTCTCCAGGTCAGTCTATAATTACCTTATCTAATCTTTTCATTTGTTGTGCATTTTGCACACACACACACACACACACACACACACACACACACACAAACACAACTTGACTTTTCTTATAATGATGTAAGAACTATTTTCTTTATTTTATTTTTCCATGCATAATTGTTATATATACGTAATCTTATTCATTGGCCTTTACATTTCTGTTGTTCAGATTTATAAAGGAGAAATTCTACGTCAAATGCTGTGTAAATTGATCATTTTATATAGAAACTACCAGATTTTTTGGGTAATGGGGAATTCATATTATAAACAGAAAATACAGAATGTACATGGCCAAACAGGAACTTCATCGTCATTGAAAACTAATAATATTTCATCTCTATTAAAAGGCACTGCACTGACATTTTAATTTCATTTCACTTACTTGACCAATGATGATAGTGAACCTTTTTTCCATACATTTCTGTGTAGGGATCACCATTTCTGTGAATTGCTTGTTCATTTTTTCCCCATTTATCTAGTTTTGTTTCCATTGAATTTTAGACTGTTCTTTCATTATTAGGGATATTATCTCATTATTTGGCACATGTCACAAACATTTTCTCATTTTATTGTTTACTTTTTAATATTGTTTGTGGTACTCTGAACTTTTTATTATAACTTTTGGTTTTCTTGTCTGGATAAAATAGTATTCAAATATCCATGATAGTAAAATATTCACCTAAGTTTTCTTTCAGTATATTTTCACATTAATATTCTCAATATTTCACTATTTTGTTTTGAAACTCTTGTCATGTCACAGACAACAAGATGGGGCAGAAAAAATATTTAAGTACTAGTCCATTTTTCAAATCACTTATGACCCGGCAGTGGACAAATTCACATGTAGCTTCTGATTTCCACTTCAGTGATCTTTCTCCTACACAGCCTGCACCAACATCTATGGTACAACACGGCAGGGTTCTATTTTGCCAAAACCATTAGAGAATTTTTCCTTTCAAACTTCCTCCTGAGTGCATTTTTTACCTCCTTGTTCCTCAGGCTGTAGATGAGGGGGTTCAACATGGGGATCACCACGGTATAAAACAGAGAAATCACTTTATCGATATCCAGGGAGGGACTTGAGCCAGGCTGAACATAGGTAAAGAAAAGAGTCCCATACAGGATGGAGACAACTGCCAGGTGAGAAGAGCAGGTGGAGAAAGCTTTCCTTCTCCCATCAGCAGTCTGCATCTTCAAGATGGCCGCCAGGATGCAAACATAGGAGACCATGATGATCAAGCCACTGAGCATTACTACAGCTCCAGCCAAGATGAACAGCACTAATTTATTGATCAAGATGTCTGCACATGCTAAGGAAAGCAATGGTGAAATGTCACAGAAGAAGTGATTGATGATATTTGTACCACAGAAGGGTAAGCGAAAAGTGAGAATTGTATGGGTCATTGTGCTTAGAAGAGCCATGGCATAAGGCCCTACTACCAGCTGCACACAGACCCTCTGGGACATGATGAGTGTATACAACAAGGGCTTACAGATGGCCATGTACCGGTCATATGCCATGGAAGCCAGGAGGAAACATTCAGTTGCCACAAAGAAACCAGAGAACCACATCTGTGTAGCACAACCCATGAAAGAGATACCTTTTTTCTCTGCAAAGATATCATACAGCATCTTGGGGGCAATGGAAGAAGAGGAACAAATATCTACAAAGGACAAGTGGCTGAGAAAAAAGTACATAGGAGTGTGGAATCTGAGATCAGTCCATATGAGAATGATCATCCCTATGTTACCCCCCAGGGTGACAAGATAGACAATGAAGAGCATGACAAAGAGGACAATCTGCTCTTGGAGAATGTCTGTGAGACCCAAGAAAAGAAATTCAGTCACTTCAGTCTGATTCTTATTTTCCATTGGTCAGTTTTAACCTGTTACAAGAAGCAAAAACATTTAAAAAATCAATCATCAATAGTTACAAATAATATTTTAACCTAATGACAGATTACCCCAAACAGGTCTCTAACAGGAAGTTATGGAAATATTATTGACCTGGAAGACAGTATTTCCATGTACTAGTTCTGGGAGTTGTGCAAAGATACTGTGTAAACTTGGACAATTCATCCCTGATCTCTTTGGATTTGGTACTCTCTCCCATAAAAAGAAGAGTTCAAGTGTATGGTTTAAATCTCCCTCAAGTTATAAAATCATATTTGAAATGGGAATTAGTCTCCATATTTCATTTTACTGGATTATGGGATAACAAAACTCTCTTAGAATATCTTTACTGGGAATGCTGCCAAATCTCACCAGTGTGATATTCAGATCCTGACATTAGACATCTGGGAAAGACTAAGCAGGAGAATTCCTGTTCTTATTGAAAGATCAGTACCATTCTATTATTGTTAGGACATAGTTCATAGATGGGCTTATCAGTCTACTCTGTACTTTCACTGGTAATGGCAGGTGGAAAGGATAATACACAATTGACAAAGGTGATTCATATAAAGGCATATGGTGTCATGGAAGAAATAGAGAGGCCTTGCCTTTGAGATCAAGTGATCTGGCAAATGTGAGACGGCAACTTTTCATGGAAATTGTGTAGAAAATTAAGACTTTGGTGCATCTAAATAATGTAGAGTTGTTTTTTTGTGATTTCCCATATATTCCGTAAACTGATTTTGAGACATTTTTCTGGAAATTTGTTAGGCAATTACAATTTATTCATTATAACTATAACTGTAATTATGTATGTAAAATATCAAATGAGTAATACTTTATTCAGCAAATACCCTCAAAAAAATGTTAGGTTTTGACTCAATAGTAAAGGAAGAAAAAATCAAGCTGTTCAAAATGCCTAGGAAAGATCACTGTGTAGGATAATTTATATGAAAAACAATTGGTTCTAAGTAACATGTATTATCACTTCATTTAATGTCCTCTTAAAATAAAAGCAATATACTACAGTGGAATTATACTATAATTATATTTGGAGCTTCATACATGATATAAGTAGTGACTGTATGTATTTAATTTATGATTGTTTTATCATTATCATGATTATTTGCTTCATGCCATATGGCATATATTTTCAGCAGTCAAAAAGGCAATTATAGGCTTTAGGAGCATTACACAGGGCATAATTGTTTTCGTTTGTGACAATCCAAATGTGGATAATATAGGTGTGTGCTGTTTGGGATGGTACGATCACACTACTTCTTTTTTTTTTTTTAATTTTTAAAGGTTTATTTATTTTTGAGAGAGAGAAAGAGAGAGAGAGAGAGAATGAATGAGTAGGGGAGGAGCAGAGAGAGAGGGAGACACAGGATCTGAAGCAGGCTCCAGGCTCTGAGCTGTCAGCACAGAGGCTGACGTGGGGCTCAAACTCACAAACGGTGAGATTATGACCTGAGCTGAAGTTGGACACTTAATCAATTGAACCACTCAGGCATCGCACAATCACACTACTTTTAACTTTGATCCTTCCTTCCTTCCTTCCTTCCTTCCTTCCTTCCTTCCTTCCTCCCTCCCTCCCTCCCTCCCTCCCTTCCTAAGTTCTTTTCTTTCTTTCTTCTTTCTTTCTTTCTTTCTTTCTTTCTTTCTTTCTTTCTTTCTTCTTCTCTCTTTCTTTCTTTCTTTCTCTTTTTCTTTCTCTTTCTTTCTTTCTTTCTTTTTCTTTTCTTTTCTCTGTCTTTCCTTCTTTCTTACTTCTTTCTTTGAATAAGTTATTTTGAGTGTTTACAAAACAAGAATGATCTCTATGCCCCTTCAATAACTACATTCTGTGATCTTAGAAATCCTCATGAACATTGCCATGTCTTTATATTACAAAGAAATAAGCAGGAAATTGAGTTTAAAAAAAGTCACACAAAACAGTTGTTTAGTCTCAGGAGGATATGAACAAAATGCCAAAGTCTGCTCTCTTTAGAGAGCCTGTGCTAGGAAGGTTATTTTCCTGACATTCAAACTCATCCTGATGTTCCTCCACCAGATTTCAAAGCTTCACATTATCCAAAATGCAATGTACTCAGTTATTATTATTTTTGTTTTGAGAGGGAGAGAGAGAGAGAGAGAGAGAGAGCGTGCACTCACTAATGAGCAGGGGAGGGGCAGAGGGAGAGGGAGGGAGAGAATCTTAAGCAAGCCCCATGGTCAGCATGGAGCCCAACACTGGGCTCCATCTCACAACCCTGAGATCATGACCTGAGCCAAAACCAAGAGTCAGACACTTAACCAACTGAGCCATCTAGGTGTCCCTGTACTCACTTCTTTAAGGATATCCTGCATGTAGCTCCTTTAACTGCTTCAAAGGAAGTGATCATTTTCTAGAAGAATGGAACACTAACTTCCTTTGTGGTGGTAACTTCTTCCAAGTAACATGACTTTCTAAATACTTGGTGAAGAAGACAAATATCCATCTTGAAGAGTCTGGGAGTAAAGAGATACTGTACCTGCACATTAATACACGTACTGTACAGAATAAGGGAAATTTTCTCAGGAGTTTACAATAGCTTGGGTCCCCAAAGAACTAAAACCTCAAGAGTTTACACCTAAAGGGACAAAATTAAGAAAAATATCAGTGGCGTATAGACCAAGTATTATTTCCTAACTACATCTTTTGTCAAAGAAGATTCCTAAGAAAACAGTGTGAATTTTTCTCCCACTTTGGGATCTTTCTTGCCAAAAAGAGTCTCTTTTCTATCAGTGGGGAGTTATTCACTGAGCTTCCAGAACCAGCTGGGAGGAAGTAGTTTATTGCCTAGATTCTGGAGACACGTCACCTGGTGTTAATCTCAATTCCACGGCTCTACTGCTTATGTCACTTCCCACAAGTTTTTAAGTCTCTCTGTGCCTCATTCTGTTAATCAATCTTTACAACAGTATCTAGTTTACAGATATCTTGGAAATATCTAATGAAGTAATACTTTTAAAGTCTTTAAAGAGTATCCAGCACACAATCAGTGCTCATGAAAGTTATGTGTCATTATTAGGGATTTATAGCATAGCTGGGACACAATATCTAGACATTAAAAAAAACCACAGCAGTACAAGGTAGATTTTTCTTCTTTCTAGGCAAAATAAAACACAGTCACTGGACTCCAAAGAAAGGATGGATCACTATAAAACTGGAATACAGGAGACTACTCAAGGAAGGAATTGCTCTGGAAAGATAAATAAAATTTAGATAAACCGAAGTTAAAAAAAAAAAAAGTATTCCAGGCAGTGCTAATGAAATCCACAGAAGCAGGAAGAGAAGCAAGGAAGTTGTTTGGGATGAAAGGGTCATGCAAGAGAGAAGCAAGTGTAGAGTCTGATGATACAGATTAAACTATTCCAATCACCACCTTATCTGAGAGTTTATTGTTTATCCCATGGGAAAGAGTTGATATCTCTCTAACCCCTGTAACGTTTCATTGGAAGCTCATTTTTTAACCCCAGAAGGTTGTCAATAATTAGTTTGCACAAATATTTGTTCAATTAGTAGAAAATAAACCTCCAAAATCAATAATTCATAATGGTTTATGTTTAGCAATTAAAATTATGTTATATACTTTTGTTTTAAGAATGTAAGTAAAGGTATGTTTATCTGTTATTCTCAAAACAAATTAAAAGCAATAAAAACAACCAACAAAAACAGATTTTAAATAAAAAGAAAAGAACACTTCATCAGCCCTAAAAAGGAAAAAGTAATATGGAAAATAATAATAAAGAGCATTTTATTAACAGAGAAAATTATAACAAAACTCTTTTATTATGGTTTTTTAAAATAAAAACATCCACTGATGGAACAGCAAGGTTGAAAAAAGAAATAACAAACTTATATTAGATAATGGGAAGTAAACTGGCTGAGACCAGTAAACAAAATTATATGAGAACTATCAGTTGGGGTGCCTGGGTGGGTCAGTCAGTTGAATGTCCAACTCTTGGTTGTGGCTCAGGTCATGATCTCACAGTTCTTTGGATTGAGCCCTGAATAGGATTCTGCTCTGACAACGTGGATCCTGCTTGGGATTCTCTCTCCTTCTTTTTATACCCCTCCTCTTGCTCACATGCTCGCTCTCTCTCTCTCTCTCAAAATAAATAAATAAACTTAAAAAAAGAATTGTCAGCACATGAAACAAAACAAAAAGCCATAAAGACAGTACTAACATAATCCTGGGAGATGTTTGAGAAAATTTAAAAAGTAAAGTTTAAAAATAAGTTGCCACTTCAAAATGTTTAGGGAGAAAATACTAAGGCAGAAAGGAAGACCTAACATACAAACAATTGGTATCTATGAAGAAGATAGATGTCATATGTAAAAAACTTTTTAAAATGTAAGAAAGTCTATATCTGTGGAATAAAAGCATACAATATGTCTTAATGAAAAGACAATAAAATTACCATAAAGTGACTGGACTTATTAATTATTTTATTAATTAAAGAGGAAATAATTCAAACTGTTCTCAAAATGCTCCACAATTTCATTCCACCCTACAGTCAGTACAGTGAATAGTATTAGAGAAGGAACCAAGATTGGGCAACAGTGAGGATTATAGGAAACGGTGATATGACAATTGTAATATAATCAACAATGATATCGATATGGCTAATACAATAGTAATATTATCAAAACACACTGGAAATGAAAGAAGATGGAGTTTTATGGGTTTTGTTGCCTGCAAATCTCCTACCCTCAGTGTAGAGAGTTATTAAATACAAATTAAATGTGATAAATACAGTATTTTAGATGTAGGAATATCCTAAGACATAGAAAATTTGCCACTGGGAGTGTTAAGAATAATAATATATCCAAATCAACCTATGGAAGGAAAATAAGAAATACAATGTAGGACAAATCTAATACTAACTAATGTTAGCATCTTATATAATTCAAGACATAGAAGTTTAATATATATAATCTGAAGACTAACATCAGAAGTGATATAAATGAATTATATCATTTTCAAATTATTAGAAGAAATGCACATACTTTACATATGTCTCAAAACATGAAAAAAGTCATGCTATGAAAATATTTTTAAAATAATTATTCAAAACAGAAAGCTTTAAAAATAGGATGGCAAGGTTAAGAAAAAGCCTATTTATTGTTGCAGTATTAGTTAAAATAGCAAGAAATTGGAAATAATTTTTTACCAATAAGGGAGAGCTTAAATAGTTTTTAAATGAGTAAGAGCTATGTGTTTTGATATGACATAATATTCTAGAAAATATTTGACTTAAAGTAGCAAAGGATAAAATAACATGATCCTCTCAATAGACGCAGAAAAAGCATTTGACAACATCTTCTCATGATGAAAACTCTTAATAGATTGGGAGTACAAAGAACATATCTTAATGTAACAAAGGCCAAATGTGACAAACCCATAGGTAAAATTGCATTCAATGTAGAAATATGGAAAGGTTTTCCTCTGAGATCAGGAACAAGACAAGGATGCCCACTCTCACCATCCTTATTTAGTATTGCACTGGAAGTTTTAGCTAGAGCAATTAGACAAGACAGAGAAATAAAAGGCATCCAAAATGGAAAGGAAATACTAAAATTCTCACACTTTGTTGAATAAGTGACTTTATTTACAGAAAACCCCAAAGAGTCAATCAATAAACTGTTGGAACTAATTAACAATTTCAGTAATTGGCAGATTATAAAATCAACATATAGAAATAATTTGCCTTTCATCCTTATGAATAATGAAACATCTGAAAAATAAAGAAAACTTTCCTATTCACAGTAGCATCAAGAGCAATAAATACTTAGGAATAAATTAAACTGAGGAATTGAAAGATCTGTACAATGAAAAATAAAAAAAAAACTCTGCTGAAAGAAATTAAAGAAAACAAAAAGGGAAACACATTGCCTGTTCATGGATCAGAAGAATTAATAGTGTTAAAATTTCCATACTGTCCGAAACCCTCTATAGATTCAAAGTAATCCCCATCAAAATATAAAAGTCATTCTTCACAGAAATGGAAGACCCAAGCAAAAATGTGTGTGGATGCCAAAGTTATTATGTTTCCTGGTTAAAACTATACTTCAAAGATATAATAATAAAAATAATATGGTACTGACACAAAAATAGACACATAGACTGATGAAATAGAATAGAGGGGCCAGAGTTAAATCCCAGCATATACAGTCATCTAATATCCATCAAGGAGACAAAAATACTCAATTGGGGAAAGACATTCTCTTCAACAAATAGTGCTGGGAAAACTGGAGAAACCCATGCAAAATGATCTCATTAGACCCTTATCTCACATCAAAAACTCAAAAGAAATCAAAGACTTAAACATAAGTTATGATATCATAGAACTTCTAAAAGGAAACATAAGAAAGAAACTCCTTGATTTTGGTGTTGGTAATGATTTTTAGACATGATGCCAAAAACACAAACAACAAAATCAAAACTCAACAAACGAGACTACATCAAACTCGAAAGCTTCTGCACAGCAAATGAAACAGTTAATGAGGTGCCTGGGTGGCTCCGTTGGTTAAGCGTCCAACTTCAGCCCAGGTCATGATCTTGTGGTTCATGGGTTTGAGCCCCAGGTTGGGCTCTGTGCTGACAGCTCAAAGCCTTGAGCCTGCTTCGGTTTCTGTGTCTTTGTCTCTCTCTGCCCCTCCCCCCCTTTCTCTCTCTCTCTCTCTCTCTCTCTCTCTCTCTCTATCAAAAATAAGCATAGGGGCGCCTGGGTGGCGCAGTCGGTTAAGCGTCCGACTTCAGCCAGGTCACGATCTCGCGGTCCGTGAGTTCGAGCCCCGCGTCAGGCTCCGGGCTGATGGCTCGGAGCCTGGAGCCTGTTTCCGATTCTGTGTCTCCCTCTCTCTCTGCCCCTCCCCCGTTCATGCTCTGTCTCTCTCTGTCCCAAAAATAAATAAAAAACGTTGGAAAAAAAATTAAAAAAAAAAATAAGCATAAAAAAACAGTTAAAAAGGAAAAGACAATTGGAGTAAATTTTTGCAAACCATATATTGGAGAACAGGTTAATATCTAAAATATATAAGGAACTCATACTACTAAACAAAAATCCAACAATCTGATAAAGAATGGACAAAACAACTGAATAGACATTTCTCCAATGTCCTGGCCAGCAGGCATATGGAAAGACATTCAACATCACTAACATCAGGAAAATAAACATTAAAGTCACAAGGAGAATCCACCTTATACCTGTTAGAATGGCTATCACCAAGAAGATAAGAGACCACAGGTGCCGGTGAGCATGTAGAGAACAACAAACAAACAAACAAACAAACAAGCAAACGAACAAACAAACAGGAATCATACACTACTGGTGGGAATTCCAACTATTATGGAAAACAAAACTCCTCCCACCCAAATTAAAAATAAATCTACCATAACAATCCAGCAATTCCACTTCTCGGTATATAGCCAAAGAAAATTAAAACGTGTTTTTGAAGAGCTATCTTCACTTCCATGTTTATTGAAGCATTAATCACAATAGCCAAGATATATGTGGGGCATATATGCAATGGAATATTATTTAGCAACAAGAAAGGAGGATATCCTGCAATTCGTGACAACATGGATGTACCTTGAG
This sequence comes from Panthera pardus, assembly GCF_024362965.1. Classification (NCBI taxonomy): domain Eukaryota; kingdom Metazoa; phylum Chordata; class Mammalia; order Carnivora; family Felidae; genus Panthera; species Panthera pardus. The sequence goes on from NW_026526708.1 coordinate 73,409, forward strand.
AAATTATGCTGAGATAAGCCAGACAGAGAAAGGTAAGTACTGTATGATAGCACCAATATGTGAAATCCAAAAAAGTCAAACTGTGAAACACAGAGAGTAAAATGGTGGCCACCATGGGATGGGGGAGTGGAAGAATAAGACTGATGTTGTAAAGTACAAACTTGCAGCCAATAGTAATAAGCCATAGAGATCTAATGCAGACTACAATAACTACAGACAAAATACTGTACTGTAATTCCGTAATGTGAAAAATATTGCTACAATGGCAGTAACATTATTACACATAAATATATAAAAGTAACACATTATATGCCTTAACCCTACACAATGCTATATATCAAATTTATTCAATAATAAATAAATCAACAAACAAGCAGGAAGTAGAGATGTGTAAAAGCTAAGCTTTCATTTATGTTATTTGTATAAGGACACACATGTACAAATATGCATGCTTTTATATGCGAAGAAAATTTCTTTTTTTTAAAATAATTTTTTTAAGTTTGTTTATTTTGAGAGAGAGAACAGAGGAGGGGCAGAGGGAGAGGGAGAGAGAGAGAATCCCAAGCAGCCTCACACTGTCAGTATGGAGCCCGATGTAAGGCTCAAACTCACAAACTGAGATCATGACCTGAGCTGAAACCAAGAGTCAGACATTTAACTGACTATGCCACCCAGGTGCCCCTATGCAGAGAAAACTTCCTGATAAAGAAACTTCTTCATCAGGATCCATTTGAATCCTGTGGATGGGAAGCTTACATTTACTTCTATTTTCTGTTATGCAATTTAAATATTGTACTATGTATAGTCATACTTTGTAAGTGAAAGCATCAAACAGTGGAAATTACGTTGGGTAAAGAATTTAATCAGATGAAATGATACTCATATTTTTATTAATTGAAAATACAATATGAAATAGTTTGTACAGTATGCATGACCTCACAAATGAATTATAGTGGACCCTTGAGTGATGTGAGGGTTAGGGGTGCCGACTCTCTCACAATTAAAAATCTGCACGTAACTTTTCAATTTCCCAAAATTTAACTACTGATAACCTCCAGGTTGCCCAGAAGGCTTCCTGATTACATAAATAATCAATTAACCCATATTCTGTATGCTATATGTGTTATATCCTGTATTCTTACAATAAAGTAAGCTAGAGAAAAGAAAATGGTATTAAGAAAGTCATAAGGGGCACCTGGGTGGTTCAGTTGGTTGAGTGTCTGACTTTGGCTCAGGTCATGATCTTGCGGTTTGAGTTCAAGCTTCGCATTGGGCTTGCTGCTGTCAGCGTAGAGCCTACTTCAGGCCCTGTGTCCCTCCCTCTCTCTGCTCTTCCCCCGCTCATTCTCTCTCTCTCAAAAATAAATAAACATTTAAAAAGAAAATCATAAGCAAGAAAAAATACAACTATAGTACTGTACTATTTTTATCCAAAAAATATGCATATAGGTGGGCCATGCAGTTCAAATCCATGTTATTCAAAGTTCAAATGTACATGCAAATCTACTATTTTAACCATGTCTTAACTTCTGTACCTTATAACTTCACTTCTCTAGAAAATGTACATGTAGTTCAGCAGGAATAATACAGGTGTTGGTAGGGGTGGTCTAGCTTGAAGTGGCTTCTGATTGTTGACGTCCCATCTTATCCCACCAACTTCAATTCACTGCCGCTTAATCCTTTTTGCATCCACCATTTAATCCCTGAGATTCAGCCAAGAGGTAGAGTGATATAGCTGGTACTGCTACTTTGATAAATAAAAGATAATACCTTATCCTAATATTCCCAGCTATTTACTTTGAGTCATATTTGTAGTTCCAACTGATCCAGAAACAGCATTTTAAAATACTTAGCCACTTATTCACTGAGCACTCTTACTACATCAGGAGATGGCCTCTTCAATTCCTAGCTGGCAAGAAAGAGGTTTTAAAATCATATCTTTATGGATGAATGTCACTTAATGACATTTCTTACACAAATCTAAGCTTCCAAAGAAAGCATGATTCATTGCAAATAATATTTTTATTTGCTCATGAATGGATTCATGTAATTGCAGGAAAATAGTAAAGTGGAATTTACAAATAATTTATTTTTTAAAAGTATATGTCAAAAAACCATTGGTAGTGGAATACCAGTCATGTCACATCAGTAGATTTTCATTAAAATGGGGGAAACGGAATGCACATTTTGGTAACTCAAAAAGACCTGCTATTCAGGTTTAAGAATCATGTAAATTTTATGTTTAGCAAGAAGCATGCACAAAAATATTTGAAAGAAGCTTCGTATTGGAGAATTAAAAAAAACCATTTTGGCCATAAAATCATAATTAATATCATTCCATGGATTTGGCCTATACAAATTCAGGAAACTTACCTCTTTGGTAACATCCTTTATTTGCCCCTCATAACTGCTTCCAATTTCTACCAAAATGTTTAAACTTCTGACCTTAGGCAAGAAAAATCAAGTGTCTCCAATGTAGAATTAGCGAAGTATCATTGTTTATATTTGTCCTGATTAACCAGGGTCTTTTAACAGATAAAATAATTCCTTGTCATTTTCTGACTCTCATTTGGCACAATATGAAGTGCATATTTGAATACATTGACACCTGATCTATGAAGAACCCTTAACCTCATGACTCTACAACAATAGAGAAGAAATTACATGACATGGATGTTAGAGTTTGAGCCACTATCACCTCACAGTGGATTTTTCCCTCAAGGAAGGCTTCTGAAAACAAAAATATTCTGTCATCTTGGGATCATCTTTGAAAAGCAAAACAGAGTTCTACTGAGTAAGAAGCACCGGCTTCTAAGAGACAGAAGCTCACAATTCAGAAACTATCCCTGAAAGTTGGTATAGGTTGTTTTGGGTGACTGGAGCTAAATGTGAAAAAATCAAATATGTAACAAAAAACTAACTACACACAACTTGGAAATATCCTGTTTTAAGTTTATTCAGAATGACGGGGGAAGGTTCTCAGTTGTGGGTAGAGTCCCAGACACCACTTTCAGGTACACTTTTATACAAGCCACATACTCTCAGGGGTCAAAACCCCATTAAAACATTTCTGATCATTAATGAAATCTGCCATATTTTATTCGTTGAAAATATTGATGTTAGGTGATGTCCCAGAGCAGAGCTTTACAGACTAAATTTCATACAAGTTCTAATCCATATGTAGTTAGAAATCAGAGCACCTGGAAAATTCTTTAAAAAACCCACAATATTAAATTTCATATACCTATAAAGAAAAACACACTTCAGAACGTCATATTCAAAGTACAAAAACTAAAGAAAAAGAAAATCTGAAATTCACTCAGTACGAAAAAGGAAAAATTATTTTGAAGGAGCAATGAGACCGATATCTGAGTTATTAACACAAATAAAAAAAATGGAAGAAGATAGAATAACTTTAAAGTGCTGAAAAAAGTAGCACCTGAGAACTCTACAGTAGGTGAAACTATGGAGGTGAAATAAAGGTGTATTCAAACAAGGAAAATCTAAGAAAAGTTTTCACGTGTAGACTGAACTAGAGATAATACTAATCATTTCATTAGTCAGAAGGAATACTACATTACTTATGGAATCTCAGGGATGAAGAGAGGTATGTATTTCAATGGAAAAATTCAGATGTGAGTAACTATAGAGATATTAACTAATAGAAACTAAACATAATGTCCTTCATAGAAAACTGATTAAATGAAAACAATAAACATTCAAATCAACAGTGGGTTGAATGAAATTAAATTGTTCTAAGACTTTCCCATCATCTGAAGATAGGTACAAATACTCACCTGTATTAGACTCTGAAACATCTAGAGACTATTGGCACCTGATAGCCATCAAAAGAATAGCATAAGATTGTATAATGACTCTGGTACCTGGGTGGCTCAGTCCTTTAAGCGTCCAACTTCGGCTCAGGTCATGATCTCATACTTCGTGAGTCTGATCCTCTCATCCTTCCCTGACAGTGCAGAGCCTACTTCAGATCCTCTGTCTCCCTCTCTCTCTCTCCCCTTCCCATGCTCTCTCTCTGTCTCAAAATAAGTAAACATAAAAAAAAAGAATGTGTAATGACCAAACAATGGTGAGATTACCCACCTATCACATGAGTCAGACTTTTTTTCTCATAAAGCCACACCATCTGACCATTGAATAAATATCAAACATACAATAGGTCCAAATAGTGGTTGAGATGTACCAGTTTAATAAATTAACAAGTGCACATGAAGCTTACATTTTAATGAGAGAAGATAATAAACAATAAATTAAAAAAATAAATTTACATGTGTTACAGGTTGGAAGGTGATAAATTTTATGGATAACAGAGAAGGTTAGACCGGAGTAAAGAGAATCTAAATTTCTTGGTCGGGTAGAGATGGTAACAAATTCAGTGTTAAATAAGTTAAACACCATTGAGAAAATGATCTTTGGTCAAGGCAGAAAGGTGTGGAGTGCTTCAGGCATATTTTGGAAGATGAGTATCTCAGGCAGAGAGAACATTATTGCAAAAACCATGAAGGGACTGTGGGTTTCTAGTTCTGCATGCAAGGATCTTAGAAGTCACCACTCTGTCCTAGTAAGTAAAAAGTTAAAAATACAGATGAATGAAGAACTCTTCTTGGGTCTGTAAGAGAGGGGAGGACACAGGGCAAGCCACTGTCCCAAGATTGGAGAGACACACAGGTGAAAGCAGACAGTCACAGTTTACCCACAAGAGGAAACTGCCATGAGAACCAGTTCCTTGAAAACCTGAACTGAGCAATGGAGTGAGATTTACCTTCAGAGTCTTGACCACATGCCCATAGTAAATGTAAGAGAAAAATCTCCTTTTGTTTCCATCAGGGGAGAGGAGGAACCATTCTCAAATCCATCAGAGAGCTCTGTACTTCTTAACAAAGGCTGCCCTCAGGAGAAACTAGTCAACCAGACAGTACCCTGCTGGGGTGCCATCAGATCCTGATCAGGGTGAAGAGAAATGGCCAACTTCAGTCTCCTGTAGCCTTCCACGTAGAGGAAGGAAATAACCCACTCTGGTCCACTCTAGTCATCCTGTCCCAATTTACGGGGGAGAAAAAAACACTGAGAAACACTGTTGAAGTTCACAGTCCAGAGGTACAACTACACCAAAAGCCTGACCTAATCGGATGACTACAGAATGCTCCCCTCCCTCCACACCTTACCACTACATTGCTAAAGGCTTATGTACACTAGCTGGCTAGCAAGAAAAAAATAACAAGAAAGATACAAAAAGGCAAAAACATGATATGAAGAGACAGAGCCAGATCCAGAATCAGACATGGTAGAGATGTAGGAATTATCAGACCAGGAATTTAAATCAGCTGTGATTAAATTGCTGGCGATTAAAAACACTGCAACCAAAATGAAGAATGCCTTTGTTGGGCTCATTGGACTGGATGCAGCTGAGAAAAGAATCAAAGAGTCTGAGGATATAGAAATGAAAACCTCAAAAACTAAAAAAGGAAAGAGAATAAAGACAAAAAAAAAAAGAGAGAGAGAGAGAGAGGACAGAGCCAAATAGCTAAGTAAGGTCTAACATATATATCATGGGACTATCAGAAGAAGAAAGAGAGAAAGGAAGGGAAGAAATATTTGAAACAATGACTATTTTCCCCAAATTAAAGTTAGACACCAAACCACTGATCCAGGGAGTTCAGAGGACACCAACCAGAATAAATACTAGCAAACACTATGCCTAGCATACAATTTTCAAGGTACAGAAAATCGAAAATAGAGAAAAAATCTTGAAAGCAGGCAGAGTCAAATAGACACATCACCTACAGAGAAACAAAAACAAGAATTATATCTGACTTAGAAAAGTGGGATGCAGAGGCACCTGGATGGCTCAGTGGGTTAAGTATCCGACTTCTGCTCAGATCAGGATCTCGCAGCTCATAGTTCGAGCCCTGCTTTGAGCTCTGTGCTGCTAGCTCAGAGCCTGGAGCCTGATTTGGATTCTATGTCTCCCTCTTTCTCCGCCCCTCTCCGGCTCTCACTCTGTCTGTCTGTCTGTCTCTCTCTCTCTCAGAAAACAAATAAACACTTAACAGAAGAAACGTGGGATGCAGATCAGGAAAAGGCTTTGCAGCAGGTCCGGGTACAGTACAACAGACTTTATGATCAAAGTTATATTCATGGGGTAAGAAGCAAGGTGGAGCTTATCACAAGCCTCAGTGGGAGAATCATGTAGTTCTTGAAGCCAGCCAATGTCATTGGCAACAAGAATGTTATGGCTTTTGAGAAAGAGCTCGTGGTCTGTTTGTGGGCCCTAATAAAAAAGAAATTTTAGCACAAGAGACACAAAATAATTATGTATCCAGGACTGCCCTGATGTCCTGGGTCCCATCAGATCACCCAATAAATAAAGTGAGATGGGCAAGGCAGCAATATATCAGAAGATGAAAATGGTCCATCCAAATGGATCCCAAGTAAGACTCAAGGGAGATTAGGCTGCAATTAAAATGTGTTTGAATAGAACCTCTCCTTTCCTATCTCCAGTGCAACTCTCGTCGAAGTAATCAATGTCAACAGCTTGCTGTGCATCCTTTAAATGTTCCATGCTTTTACAACTGCATGCACATGCACATTTTATTCATTACATACATTTTGCCTTTTTTCTTAATTTTCATAACTGCATGTTGATCTTCAACTTGTTTTTTTTTCCCCCACCTAATAATGACTGCATACAATAGTTCTCTCCAGGTCAGTCCATGATTATGGAATCCAGTCCATCAATTTCCTGTATATTTCACAGAAAAAAAGAAAAAGTGTGTTTCTTCTAGAGTTGGATATTCAAGTTATTTCTTTTATTCTTATTTTCCATATATAATATGGACATATATGTAATATTTACCTTGTTATTTATATTTGTCATCTACATTTCTAACGGAGGGATTTATGGTTCAAATACCAGACATAGTTATTATTTTATATGGACACTACCAGTTTCTTTGTGGAATTGTAGTATTCATACTATCAGCAGGAAATGAGAGTGTTACATGGCCAAATAGAAATTTCATCATCATTGAAAACTATCAATATTTCTCCTACATTGAAAGGCACTGCACTGTCATTTTAATTTCATTTCATTTACTTGACCAGTAATGATGTTCAGCATGTTTCCCATACCTTTTTGGCAATTTGCATTCACATTTTGTGAATTGCTTGTTCACTTGTTCACTCAATTAGCTATTGTATTTCTTTTT
>NW_026526709.1:0-75319 GCF_024362965.1 Panthera pardus
GTGAAAGCAGATGGTGGTCGGAAGATGGTTTCACCACACTGTTGTTTCACGGTATTGAGTACATGGTTCTATTCTTCTAGGCCAACATTTGCATTCAAACACAACTTAATGAAACCAGATGTTAGGTGAAGGATCATTTCCTCAGAGCGTTGTTTCACAGAGTTGCGTATATGGCACTTTCCGTGTAGGTCATGCGTTGCTTGTCAAACTGCTTTAGTTTTCTGAAACTACATACTCATGAAAGAATCTTCGTCCAGAGTGCTTTTTTTTCAAAGCGTCGAGTATACGGCACTTTCTGCATAAGCCGCGCCTAGGTTTGCAAACACTTCCAACTTAGTGACACGAGCTAGTTGAAAGATGGATTGTCCACGGTATTTTCTCACAGTATCCAGTATGTGTCACTTTCCTCATCATTTCCCACATAGGTTTTCAAACCCTTCTGACTTCGTGATACCAGATGTTACTTGAAAGAGCCTTCCTTCCTGCAAAGTGCAGTTTCACCGAGTTGAATATATGGCACTGTCGGCAGATACCCCGCAAAACTTTTTCACAGAGTTATGGCTTGAAACGAGATGTTCGTTGAAAGATCGTTTCACCACAGTGTTGTTTCCACCGAGTTCTGTACGTGGCACTTTCAGCAAAGGCTCCGCATAGTTTCACACCCTTCTCAGTGAACAAGATGTTAGTTGAAGGATGGTTTCCCCCACAGTGGTGTTTCCCAAGTGGTGCATATGGCCTTATTCATGCAGGCCCCGCCTGCGGTTGCAAACCCTTCAGTCGTAGAGATACATGAGGTTAGATGACATAGGATTTGCCCACACACATATGTGAAGGGAGTCGAGTATATGGCACTTTCCCCATAAGCCGTGCATAGGTTTTCAAACACTTCAAACTTAGTGCCCCAAGATAATTGATAGATGGATTGTCCACTCTATTTTCTCACAGGGTCCCACAGTATATGTCACTTTCCACATCGTTCCCCACACAGGTTTTACAATGCTCCTCACGTAGTTTCATAAAGATGTTAGCTGAAAAATGCTTCCCTAAGAGTTCAGTTTGAGAGTGGAGTATAGGGCAATTCTGCATAGGTCCCGCAGAGCTTTTCAAACACTTCTAACTTAGGGAAACGAAATGTTAGTTGAAAGATCGTTTCCCCACAGGGTTGTTTCACAGAGTTCAGCATATGGCACTTACCGTGTGGGCTGTGCATAGGTTTCCAAAAGAGTTCACCCTGGGCGAAATCAGATATTAGTTGAAAGAATGGCACTTTCCCCATACGCCGCGCATAGGTTTTCAAACACTTCTAACCTAAATGAAAGAAGAATTGAGTTGAAAGACGGTTTCTCACAGTGTTGTTCCACAGTTGTCAGTATCTTGTACTTCCTGCCTTTTACCGCATAGTTTTTCAAACGCTCCTTCCTAACTTGGTGCTACAGGATATTACTCTCAAGATGGTTTCCGCAAAGTGCAGGCTGACAGAGGTGAGTGAGTATATGGCACTTTCGGCATAGGCTCCCCATGGGTTTTCTAACGCTTCCAGTTTAGTTATACAAGATGTTGATTGAAAGATGGTTTCCCCACATGTTGTGTCACAGATTTGAGTATATGACCCTTTCCGCATAACCCCCAATAGTCTTCAATTCTCAATGATTGAAACCAGATGTTATTTGAAAGATCTTTTCACCACGTCGTTGTTTCACACAGTTGAGTGTATGGCCCTTAGTTTTTAGGCTTCTCATAGGTTTTCAAACCGTTCTAAGAGGAACGAGATGGTAGTGGAAAGGTGGTTTCCCCACAGTGTTATTTCACAACGTTGAAGGCATGGCATGATCCTCGTGCATAGGCCCCCGCATCTGTTTTCAAACACTTGCAACTGATATTAAGAGACAGATTGTTTCCCGACCGTGCTGTTTCACAGAGTCGAGTAAGTGGCGCGTGCACTGTAGCCCCATTATGGTTTTCGAGCCCCATTATGCTTCATTAGAGTGAAGCAAGAGATTAGTTGGAAGATGGATTCCCCACAGAGTGGCTCTAAGGCAGTTTCCTCAAAAGCCCAGCATGGGTTTTCAAACACTTCGTTCGTGAAAGAGGATGTCGGTTGAAAGACCATTTTTCCACATTTTTTTACACAATAGAGTATAAGTCACTCTCGTCAAAATTCCCTGCAAATGGTGACAACACCTGGCAGGGAAGCAAGATGTTATGAAGGATGGTTTCACCACACTGTTGTGGCACAGAGTTGAGTAATCGTACATTCCCCATTGCTGCCTGCGTGGGTTTTCAAACCCTTCTAAATTAGTGAAATCAGACGGTCGTTGAAAGAGGTTCACACCAGAGTGTTGTTTCACAGAGTTGACTATATGGCAACTTGTCTCATAGTTAACCGATCATAAGTTTTCCATCACTTCCAAATTAGTGAAACCGAAAGTTTGTTGAAAGATGGTTCCGCACACTCTGCTTTCACAGATTTGAGTGTAAGGCACTTTCTGCATAGGCCGCAACCTGGTTTTCACACGTCTAGCTTCGAGAAACCACATGTTAGGTGAAAGGTTTCCCCACCGTCTTCTTCCATAGAGTTGAGTATAAAACTCTCAGATAAGCTGTTGTTTCACAGAGATGAGTGTACGGCACTTTCATTATAAGCTCCGCATAGGTTTTCAAACAATTTCATCTGATTGGAATAAGATTTTAGTGGCAAGCTGTTTCCCCGCAGTGTTTCTTCATACAGTTTTGTAGACGGCACTTTCGTTGTTGGCCCTGCGTGGGTCTTCAAGTACTTCTAACAGTGGAAGCAGATGATAGTTTCACCACACAGTTGTTTCACAAGGTTGAGTACATGGCACTTTTGGTGTCGACTCCACATGGGTTTTCCAACACTTCTAATGTAGTGAAATAGGATTTTGGTTGAAAGACGGTTTCCGCACAGTGTTATTTGCCAGAGTGTATGGCACTTTATACATAGACCCCGCATAAAGTTTTCAAATAGCTATAACAGAACGTAACATGAAAACATAACATAACATAACATAACATAACATAACATGACGTAACTGTAACAGAACGTAACTCAGACATAACATAATAACTCTAACATGGTGGTTGAAGGACGGTTTCTCCACAAAAGGGTGTCCCAACGTGCAGGGACTTGACAGAGTACATGGCACTTTCTGCATAAGCCCCCACGGAGTTCTTCAAACACTTCTAACCAGGTGAAACAGGATATCAGTTGAAAGAAGGTTTCTGCACAGTGTTCTTTTCACAGTGGCTGGTGTATGTAACCTTCCCCCTCGATCCCCACATAGGTCTTCAAACACTTCCAACTGAGCGAAACGAGCTGTTAGTTAAAAGATGATTTTTCCCCACTGTGTTCTTTCACACAGTTGACTCTAGTACACTTTGTAGGCCGTGCATATGTTTTCAAACAGTTCTCAGTGAGACGAGATGCCAGTTGAAAGATGGTTTCTTCCCAGTACTCTCTCACAACGTCACTTTCCCCATCGATCCCCGCATGGGGTTTCCAACACTTCTGACTTAGTGAAAGAGAACGTTGAAAGACGTTTTCCCCACAGTGTTCTTTCATAGAGTGGGAGGCCCTTTCAGTCTGGACCACACAGGAGCTTTCAGACACTTCCAATTTAGTTGAATCAAATGTCACTTGAAAGGTGGTTTCCCCAAAGCCCGGTTGGACAGAGCTGCGTATATATGACCCTTTCCACATCATTCCCTCCATAGGTTTTCAAACATGTTTCTATGGTAGCGACACAAGGTGTTAGTTGAAAGATGGTTTCGCCAAAGTGCAGCTTGACAGAGTTGAGTATATGGCACTTTCTGCATTCATCCCGGCGTAGTTTTGCAAATGCTTCTAACGTCCTAAATCAGGTGGTCACAAGACCTTTTACCCAGAGTGCTCTTTCACACAGTTGACTATATGGCACTTTGTAGGTTTTCAGACAGTTCACAGTGAAACCAGATGTTAGTCGCAAGATTGTTTCCCTACAGCGTCGTTTCACAGAATGGAGTACACGGCCCTTGCGCATAGGCCCTGCAGAAGTTTTCCAACCCTTTTAACTTGGCGACAGCAGATGTGAGTTGGAAGACCGTTTCTCCCCACAGTACGATTTGGCTGTGTCGAGTATACGTCACTTTTCTCATGGTTCCTAGGAGAGTGTTTGAAACACTTCTAACACGGTGAAACAAGATGTTAGTTGAAAGGTGGTTTCCCCAAAAGCTGCTTGACACACTTGAGCATAGGGCACTTTCCGCATAAGCCCCCATAGGTTTTCACATACTTCCAACAAGTGAACCCAGATGCCCTTTGGCTGTGGGGTGAAGCCTGTGGCTTCACCACAGTGAGTTTTACAGAGTTGAGCCTATAGCACTTCCCGCGTAGTACCGGCATAGGTTTGCAAACACTTCTAAGTGGAACAAGAAGAGGTTAATTGAAACGTGGAAACCCCACAGTGTTGTTTCAGAGTTGACTATGTGGCACTTTTGACGCCGGCCCTGCACGGGTGTTCAAATACTTCCAACCTCGTGAAGAGAGACGTTATTGGAAAAATGGCTTCCCCACAGTGACTCACAGAGGTGACTGTATGACACTTTTGGTGTAGTCTCCGCCCGGTTTTCAAAGACTTCTAACTTAGTGAAATATGTTAGTTGGAAGATGGTTCCCCAAGCTCTTGTGTCACAGAGCTGAGTACCTGGCACTTTCCGCCTAGACCCCGAATAGTTTTCAAACCGTTTTCAATTCGTGAGGCCAGATGTTAGCTGAAAGATCGTTTCAGCACACTGTTGTTTCCCACAGTTGAGTATGTGGCACTTAGCCGTTAGGCTTCTCCTAGGTTTTCAAACACTCCTATCTCAGCGAACCCAGACGGTAGTTGAAAGGCGGCTTCCCCACAGTGTAGTTTCCCAGAGGTGAGTGTATGGCACCATCCTGCTACGCCCTGCGTGCGTTTTCAAACACTTGTTACTGAGTGCAACCAGATCTCAGCAGAAAGATGCTTCCCAGATAGACTTGTGTCCCGAGGTGAGTATGAGACACTTTCGGCGTAGGCCCCGCGTGGTTTTCAAACACCTCTAACTTAGTGAAGCGAGAGATGAGTTGGAGGATGGGTTCCACACAGTGGTCTATCTCAGAGTTGCCTATATGGCCCTTTCCGCACAGATCCCGCATAGCTGTGAAGCCATTTTAACTTAGTGAAACTAGATGATAGTTGAAACAACGTTGCCCCACAAGCTTTTCGCAAGGTGATGGCACTTTCCGTGTAGGCTTCACATAGGTTTCCAAACACGTTTCACTTAGTGAGACCCGGGGTAGACCGTGAACGACGGTTTCCTCCCAATGTTCTTTCCCAGAAAGGAGTGTACGGCACTCTCCACTTCGGCCCCGCATGTGTTTTTCAACGCTTGTAATTTAGTGTAACCAGACGTTCAGTGAAAGGTTGTTTCCCCAAGTGTTTGTATCCCTGAGGTGAGTGTCTAGCGCTTTCCCTGTACGCCCCGCATAGGGTTTCAAACTCTTCTAATTTTGTGAAACGAGATCTTTCTTAACGACGGTTTTGCCACACTGTTTTTTTTCACAGAGTTACATACAAGGCACTTTCCGCATAAGCCCTCCATGGGTTTTCCAACATTTATAACGTAGTGAACAAGGTGTGAGCTGAAAGAGTGAAACACTTGTAACTTAGTGACACATGATGACAGTGGAAAAACGCTTTCTCCACAGGATTCTTTCACAGTGGCTGCTATATGTCACCTTCCACGTCGTTTCCAGCATACATTTTCTAAGTTTTCTACGTCAAACAGGATGTTAGTTGGAGGATGGTTTCCTCACTTTGTTGTTTGGCAGAATTGAGTATACGGCCCTGTCGTTATCGGCCCCGCCTGCTTTTTCACGCATTTTTGACTTAGTGATACAAGATGTTAGTTGAGAGATGGTTTGTCCACGGTATTCTCTCACAGGGTCGTGTGTATGTCCCTTTCCTCGTTGTTCCCTGCCTGGCTTGTCAAACCCTTCTAACGTAGGGATACAAGATGTAACTTGAAAGATGGTTTTCGCCAAGTGCACTTCGACAGAGTTGAGTGTACGGTTCTGTCGGCACATGACCCGCATAGTTTGTCCACCACTTCTAATGTAGTGAAGCGATGTGTTACTTGAAAGAGAGTTTCTTCGCTTTGTCGTTTCATAGGTTCTTTGTCACTTGCCGCGTAGACCCTGCCTAAGTTTTCAAACGGTGGTGACTGACTGAAATCAGGTGCTAGTTGAAAGATGTTTTCAGCACAGTGTGTTTTCCCAGAGTTGAGCATCTCGCACTTCCCGTCTAGTCCGTGCTTAGATTTCCAGACTCTTCTATCTTGGTGGAACAAGAAGTTACTTGCAAGGTGGTTTGTCCAGAGTACTCTCTCACAGCGTCGACTATGGGTCACTTTCCACATCGTTCCCCGCATAGGTTTTGAAACGCTTCTAATGTAGGGATGGAAGCTGTTAGTTGGAAAGATGGTTGCCACAAAGTGCAGTTTGACATTATGAGCCGTGCCTAGGTTTTCAGTGAGTTCTCACTCGGTGAAACCAGATGGCAGTTGGAAGATTGTTGCACCGCAACGTTGTTTCACAGAGTCGAGTATATGACACTATCCGCCTAGGCCCCGCGTGTGTATCCAAACATTGCACACTTCGTGAAAGACCCTCTAAGGTGAAAGAGTATTTCCCCCGAGTGTTTCAGAGTGGAGTATAGGGAACTTGCCACGTAGATCGTGCATAGGTTTTCAAACATTTTAACTTTGTGAAACCAGATGGTAGGCGAAAGATTCCTTCTCCACCCTGTTGGTTCACAGAGTTGTGTATATGACACTATCCTCCTAAGCCGCGCAAGGGTTTTCAAAGGCGTCTCCCTTAGTGACACAAGTTGTCACTTGAAAGATGGTTTGTCCACAGTAGTCTCTCACAGGGTCGATTAAAGGTCATTTTCCGCATCATTCCCCGCATAGGTTTGCAAACACTTCTACCTTCGTGAAGGAAGATGGTAGTGGAAATTTGGTTGTTGCAGGCTGTAGGGTGACAGGTTTGAGTAGTTGGCACTATTGGCCTAGGCTCCGCGTAGCTATTCAAAGACTTCTAACCTTGTGAAACGGGATGCTACTTGAAAGACGCTTTCTCCCCCTGTTGTTTCACAGAGATGAGTATACGACCCTTGTCCTGTAGGCCTTGCATAGGTGTTCCCATGAGTTCTCACTTAGCGAAATCAAATGTTACTTGAAAGAATGTTCCACCCACAGTTATTTTCAGAGAATGCAGCCTATGGCACTATCTGCCTAGGCCCCACATGTGCATTGCAACGTTTGTAGCTTGGTGAAAGGAAGCTTTAGGGGAAAGATTTCCCTTCCCCACAGTGCTGTTTTACAGAGTGGAATATATGGCACGTTGCCTGTAGACCCGCCGTTCCTTTTCCACCAATTCTGAGATCAGATGCTAGAGGGACGACGCCTTCGCCACAGTGCTGTTTCACAAAGTTGAGGACAAGGCACTTTCCTCATAGAGTTCGCATAACGTTTCAAACCCTTCTCACCATACGACAAGGTGACAGAACGATAACCTCCCCGGCCTTTCATAGAGTTGCGTCTACTGCACTCTCTGAGTAGGTTTTCCAATAGTTCTCACTGGGTGAAATCCGATGTTAGTTGAGGGAATGTTTCACCCAGCATATTTCACAGAAGGTAGTAAATGGCACTATCGGCCTGGGCCCCGCACGTGTGTTCAAACATTTGTAGCTCTAGTGGAAGCAGGTTTCAGGTGAAACGTGGCTTCACCACAGTGTTGTTTCAACAGTTGCGCATATGGCACGTTCCATGGAAGTCATGCTTAGGTGTTGAAATTACTTTAAGTTTCTGAAACCAAATGGTGAAAGAGAGCTTCAGCATACTGTTGTTTCAGGGAGTTGAGTATATGGCACATTCCGCACAATTCCCTGCCGGGCTGTTCAAACTCCGGTAACTTAGTGAAACCAGAGGTTAGTGGGAAGATGGATTCCCCAGTGTTGTTTGACAGAATTGCGTATATGGCACTTTTTGCCTAGGGCCCGCCATGGTTTTGGACAAGCTCTAACGTAGTGAAAGCAGTTGTTCGTACCGAGATGATTTCCCCATAGTTTTGTTTCGCACAGTGAATGAAGTGTATTGGTTTTTCCGGCCAGGAGCTGCATAGGTTGTCAAAGCCAGTGCCTACAAACGCACTTACCATGTTGACCCCAGAGAGTTTTCCAGAGTTGCCACTCATATAAACCAGATCGATGTTAATTGAAAGACAACTTCACCAGATTGTTACTTAACAGATTTGGGTAGATGGCAGTTTCCTTGTAAGTCATGCCTAAGTTTTCAAACTATTTTAACGACGTGAAAGCAGATGTTCGGTGACAGTTTCTCACCAGTGGTTTTTCAGAGTTGACTCTCTGGCATTTCCTATAAGCTGCGCATGTTTTCAAACCTTCCAACGTAACGATACATGATGTTCGCTGAAAGGTGGTTTTCGCAAAGTCCAATTTCACAGAATTGAGTGCATGGCACCGTCGGCATAGCCCCGCGCATAACTTTTCAGACACTTCAGGGTGAAACGTGATGCTAGCTGAAGGATGGTTTCACCATGTGTCGATTCACAGAGATGAATGTATGACACAGGGTAGGCCTGCCTATGTCTTCAAAGAGTTCTCTCAGTGAAACCAAGTGTTAGTTGAAGTTTCTTTCACCACAGTATTGTTGGTTACAGAGTTGAATAGATGGCCCTTTCCGTCTCTGTCGCTCATAGAGTTTCAAAGACTTCTAATTTAGTGAAACGAAGTTTTGGTTGAAATAGGGTTTCTCCACAGTGTTGTTTCACAGTGTTGAGTATATGGCACTTGTCCTGTGGGTCCCGCATAGCTTTTCAAACCGTTGTCACTCGATGAAACGGAGGTTGGTTGAAGGTATGTTTCACCACAGCAGTGTTCGACAGAGCGGAGTTTACGGCACTTTAAGTGTTCCTCCCTGTAAGGTGTTTCAATCACATCTAACGTAGTGAAAGCAGATGGTGGTCGGAAGATGGTTTCACCACACTGTTGTTTCACGGTATTGAGTACATGGTTCTATTCTTCTAGGCCAACATTTGCATTCAAACACAACTTAATGAAACCAGATGTTAGGTGAAGGATCATTTCCTCAGAGCGTTGTTTCACAGAGTTGCGTATATGGCACTTTCCGTGTAGGTCATGCGTTGCTTGTCAAACTGCTTTAGTTTTCTGAAACTACATACTCATGAAAGAATCTTCGTCCAGAGTGCTTTTTTTTCAAAGCGTCGAGTATACGGCACTTTCTGCATAAGCCGCGCCTAGGTTTGCAAACACTTCCAACTTAGTGACACGAGCTAGTTGAAAGATGGATTGTCCACGGTATTTTCTCACAGTATCCAGTATGTGTCACTTTCCTCATCATTACCCACATAGGTTTTCAAACCCTTCTGACTTCGTGATACCAGATGTTACTTGAAAGAGCCTTCCTTCCTGCAAAGTGCAGTTTCACCGAGTTGAATATATGGCACTGTCGGCAGATACCCCGCAAACTTTTTCACAGAGTTATGGCTTGAAACGAGATGTTCGTTGAAAGATCGTTTCACCACAGTGTTGTTTCCACCGAGTTCTGTACGTGGCACTTTCAGCAAAGGCTCCGCATAGTTTCACACCCTTCTCAGTGAACAAGATGTTAGTTGAAGGATGGTTTCCCCACAGTGGTGTTTCCCAAGTGGTGCATATGGCCTTATTCATGCAGGCCCCGCCTGCGGTTGCAAACCCTTCAGTCGTAGAGATACATGAGGTTAGATGACATAGGATTTGCCCACACACATATGTGAAGGGAGTCGAGTATATGGCACTTTCCCCATAAGCCGTGCATAGGTTTTCAAACACTTCAAACTTAGTGCCCCAAGATAATTGATAGATGGATTGTCCACTCTATTTTCTCACAGGGTCCCACAGTATATGTCACTTTCCACATCGTTCCCCACACAGGTTTTACAATGCTCCTCACGTAGTTTCATAAAGATGTTAGCTGAAAAATGCTTCCCTAAGAGTTCAGTTTGAGAGTGGAGTATAGGGCAATTCTGCATAGGTCCCGCAGAGCTTTTCAAACACTTCTAACTTAGGGAAACGAAATGTTAGTTGAAAGATCGTTTCCCCACAGGGTTGTTTCACAGAGTTCAGCATATGGCACTTACCGTGTGGGCTGTGCATAGGTTTCCAAAAGAGTTCACCCTGGGCGAAATCAGATATTAGTTGAAAGAATGGCACTTTCCCCATACGCCGCGCATAGGTTTTCAAACACTTCTAACCTAAATGAAAGAAGAATTGAGTTGAAAGACGGTTTCTCACAGTGTTGTTCCACAGTTGTCAGTATCTTGTACTTCCTGCCTTTTACCCGCATAGTTTTTCAAACGCTCCTTCCTAACTTGGTGCTACAGGATATTACTCTCAAGATGGTTTCCGCAAAGTGCAGGCTGACAGAGGTGAGTGAGTATATGGCACTTTCGGCATAGGCTCCCCATGGGTTTTCTAACGCTTCCAGTTTAGTTATACAAGATGTTGATTGAAAGATGGTTTCCCCACATGTTGTGTCACAGATTTGAGTATATGACCCTTTCCGCATAACCCCCAATAGTCTTCAATTCTCAATGATTGAAACCAGATGTTATTTGAAAGATCTTTTCACCACGTCGTTGTTTCACACAGTTGAGTGTATGGCCCTTAGTTTTTAGGCTTCTCATAGGTTTTCAAACCGTTCTAAGAGGAACGAGATGGTAGTGGAAAGGTGGTTTCCCCACAGTGTTATTTCACAACGTTGAAGGCATGGCATGATCCTCGTGCATAGGCCCCGCATCTGTTTTCAAACACTTGCAACTGATATTAAGAGACAGATTGTTTCCCGACCGTGCTGTTTCACAGAGTCGAGTAAGTGGCGCGTGCACTGTAGCCCCATTATGGTTTTCGAGCCCCATTATGCTTCATTAGAGTGAAGCAAGAGATTAGTTGGAAGATGGATTCCCCACAGAGTGGCTCTAAGGCAGTTTCCTCAAAAGCCCAGCATGGGTTTTCAAACACTTCGTTCGTGAAAGAGGATGTCGGTTGAAAGACCATTTTTCCACATTTTTTTACACAATAGAGTATAAGTCACTCTCGTCAAAATTCCCTGCAAATGGTGACAACACCTGGCAGGGAAGCAAGATGTTATGAAGGATGGTTTCACCACACTGTTGTGGCACAGAGTTGAGTAATCGTACATTCCCCATTGCTGCCTGCGTGGGTTTTCAAACCCTTCTAAATTAGTGAAATCAGACGGTCGTTGAAAGAGGTTCACACCAGAGTGTTGTTTCACAGAGTTGACTATATGGCAACTTGTCTCATAGTTAACCGATCATAAGTTTTCCATCACTTCCAAATTAGTGAAACCGAAAGTTTGTTGAAAGATGGTTCCGCACACTCTGCTTTCACAGATTTGAGTGTAAGGCACTTTCTGCATAGGCCGCAACCTGGTTTTCACACGTCTAGCTTCGAGAAACCACATGTTAGGTGAAAGGTTTCCCCACCGTCTTCTTCCATAGAGTTGAGTATAAAACTCTCAGATAAGCTGTTGTTTCACAGAGATGAGTGTACGGCACTTTCATTATAAGCTCCGCATAGGTTTTCAAACAATTTCATCTGATTGGAATAAGATTTTAGTGGCAAGCTGTTTCCCCGCAGTGTTTCTTCATACAGTTTTGTAGACGGCACTTTCGTTGTTGGCCCTGCGTGGGTCTTCAAGTACTTCTAACAGTGGAAGCAGATGATAGTTTCACCACACAGTTGTTTCACAAGGTTGAGTACATGGCACTTTTGGTGTCGACTCCACATGGGTTTTCCAACACTTCTAATGTAGTGAAATAGGATTTTGGTTGAAAGACGGTTTCCGCACAGTGTTATTTGCCAGAGTGTATGGCACTTTATACATAGACCCCGCATAAAGTTTTCAAATAGCTATAACAGAACGTAACATGAAAACATAACATAACATAACATAACATAACATAACATGACGTAACTGTAACAGAACGTAACTCAGACATAACATAATAACTCTAACATGGTGGTTGAAGGACGGTTTCTCCACAAAAGGGTGTCCCAACGTGCAGGGACTTGACAGAGTACATGGCACTTTCTGCATAAGCCCCCACGGAGTTCTTCAAACACTTCTAACCAGGTGAAACAGGATATCAGTTGAAAGAAGGTTTCTGCACAGTGTTCTTTTCACAGTGGCTGGTGTATGTAACCTTCCCCCTCGATCCCCACATAGGTCTTCAAACACTTCCAACTGAGCGAAACGAGCTGTTAGTTAAAAGATGATTTTTCCCCACTGTGTTCTTTCACACAGTTGACTCTAGTACACTTTGTAGGCCGTGCATATGTTTTCAAACAGTTCTCAGTGAGACGAGATGCCAGTTGAAAGATGGTTTCTTCCCAGTACTCTCTCACAACGTCACTTTCCCCATCGATCCCCGCATGGGGTTTCCAACACTTCTGACTTAGTGAAAGAGAACGTTGAAAGACGTTTTCCCCACAGTGTTCTTTCATAGAGTGGGAGGCCCTTTCAGTCTGGACCACACAGGAGCTTTCAGACACTTCCAATTTAGTTGAATCAAATGTCACTTGAAAGGTGGTTTCCCCAAAGCCCGGTTGGACAGAGCTGCGTATATATGACCCTTTCCACATCATTCCCTCCATAGGTTTTCAAACATGTTTCTATGGTAGCGACACAAGGTGTTAGTTGAAAGATGGTTTCGCCAAAGTGCAGCTTGACAGAGTTGAGTATATGGCACTTTCTGCATTCATCCCGGCGTAGTTTTGCAAATGCTTCTAACGTCCTAAATCAGGTGGTCACAAGACCTTTTACCCAGAGTGCTCTTTCACACAGTTGACTATATGGCACTTTGTAGGTTTTCAGACAGTTCACAGTGAAACCAGATGTTAGTCGCAAGATTGTTTCCCTACAGCGTCGTTTCACAGAATGGAGTACACGGCCCTTGCGCATAGGCCCTGCAGAAGTTTTCCAACCCTTTTAACTTGGCGACAGCAGATGTGAGTTGGAAGACCGTTTCTCCCCACAGTACGATTTGGCTGTGTCGAGTATACGTCACTTTTCTCATGGTTCCTAGGAGAGTGTTTGAAACACTTCTAACACGGTGAAACAAGATGTTAGTTGAAAGGTGGTTTCCCCAAAAGCTGCTTGACACACTTGAGCATAGGGCACTTTCCGCATAAGCCCCCATAGGTTTTCACATACTTCCAACAAGTGAACCCAGATGCCCTTTGGCTGTGGGGTGAAGCCTGTGGCTTCACCACAGTGAGTTTTACAGAGTTGAGCCTATAGCACTTCCCGCGTAGTACCGGCATAGGTTTGCAAACACTTCTAAGTGGAACAAGAAGAGGTTAATTGAAACGTGGAAACCCCACAGTGTTGTTTCAGAGTTGACTATGTGGCACTTTTGACGCCGGCCCTGCACGGGTGTTCAAATACTTCCAACCTCGTGAAGAGAGACGTTATTGGAAAAATGGCTTCCCCACAGTGACTCACAGAGGTGACTGTATGACACTTTTGGTGTAGTCTCCGCCCGGTTTTCAAAGACTTCTAACTTAGTGAAATATGTTAGTTGGAAGATGGTTCCCCAAGCTCTTGTGTCACAGAGCTGAGTACCTGGCACTTTCCGCCTAGACCCCGAATAGTTTTCAAACCGTTTTCAATTCGTGAGGCCAGATGTTAGCTGAAAGATCGTTTCAGCACACTGTTGTTTCCCACAGTTGAGTATGTGGCACTTAGCCGTTAGGCTTCTCCTAGGTTTTCAAACACTCCTATCTCAGCGAACCCAGACGGTAGTTGAAAGGCGGCTTCCCCACAGTGTAGTTTCCCAGAGGTGAGTGTATGGCACCATCCTGCTACGCCCTGCGTGCGTTTTCAAACACTTGTTACTGAGTGCAACCAGATCTCAGCAGAAAGATGCTTCCCAGATAGACTTGTGTCCCGAGGTGAGTATGAGACACTTTCGGCGTAGGCCCCGCGTGGTTTTCAAACACCTCTAACTTAGTGAAGCGAGAGATGAGTTGGAGGATGGGTTCCACACAGTGGTCTATCTCAGAGTTGCCTATATGGCCCTTTCCGCACAGATCCCGCATAGCTGTGAAGCCATTTTAACTTAGTGAAACTAGATGATAGTTGAAACAACGTTGCCCCACAAGCTTTTCGCAAGGTGATGGCACTTTCCGTGTAGGCTTCACATAGGTTTCCAAACACGTTTCACTTAGTGAGACCCGGGGTAGACCGTGAACGACGGTTTCCTCCCAATGTTCTTTCCCAGAAAGGAGTGTACGGCACTCTCCACTTCGGCCCCGCATGTGTTTTTCAACGCTTGTAATTTAGTGTAACCAGACGTTCAGTGAAAGGTTGTTTCCCCAAGTGTTTGTATCCCTGAGGTGAGTGTCTAGCGCTTTCCCTGTACGCCCCGCATAGGGTTTCAAACTCTTCTAATTTTGTGAAACGAGATCTTTCTTAACGACGGTTTTGCCACACTGTTTTTTTTCACAGAGTTACATACAAGGCACTTTCCGCATAAGCCCTCCATGGGTTTTCCAACATTTATAACGTAGTGAACAAGGTGTGAGCTGAAAGAGTGAAACACTTGTAACTTAGTGACACATGATGACAGTGGAAAAACGCTTTCTCCACAGGATTCTTTCACAGTGGCTGCTATATGTCACCTTCCACGTCGTTTCCAGCATACATTTTCTAAGTTTTCTACGTCAAACAGGATGTTAGTTGGAGGATGGTTTCCTCACTTTGTTGTTTGGCAGAATTGAGTATACGGCCCTGTCGTTATCGGCCCCGCCTGCTTTTTCACGCATTTTTGACTTAGTGATACAAGATGTTAGTTGAGAGATGGTTTGTCCACGGTATTCTCTCACAGGGTCGTGTGTATGTCCCTTTCCTCGTTGTTCCCTGCCTGGCTTGTCAAACCCTTCTAACGTAGGGATACAAGATGTAACTTGAAAGATGGTTTTCGCCAAGTGCACTTCGACAGAGTTGAGTGTACGGTTCTGTCGGCACATGACCCGCATAGTTTGTCCACCACTTCTAATGTAGTGAAGCGATGTGTTACTTGAAAGAGAGTTTCTTCGCTTTGTCGTTTCATAGGTTCTTTGTCACTTGCCGCGTAGACCCTGCCTAAGTTTTCAAACGGTGGTGACTGACTGAAATCAGGTGCTAGTTGAAAGATGTTTTCAGCACAGTGTGTTTTCCCAGAGTTGAGCATCTCGCACTTCCCGTCTAGTCCGTGCTTAGATTTCCAGACTCTTCTATCTTGGTGGAACAAGAAGTTACTTGCAAGGTGGTTTGTCCAGAGTACTCTCTCACAGCGTCGACTATGGGTCACTTTCCACATCGTTCCCCGCATAGGTTTTGAAACGCTTCTAATGTAGGGATGGAAGCTGTTAGTTGGAAAGATGGTTGCCACAAAGTGCAGTTTGACATTATGAGCCGTGCCTAGGTTTTCAGTGAGTTCTCACTCGGTGAAACCAGATGGCAGTTGGAAGATTGTTGCACCGCAACGTTGTTTCACAGAGTCGAGTATATGACACTATCCGCCTAGGCCCCGCGTGTGTATCCAAACATTGCACACTTCGTGAAAGACCCTCTAAGGTGAAAGAGTATTTCCCCCGAGTGTTTCAGAGTGGAGTATAGGGAACTTGCCACGTAGATCGTGCATAGGTTTTCAAACATTTTAACTTTGTGAAACCAGATGGTAGGCGAAAGATTCCTTCTCCACCCTGTTGGTTCACAGAGTTGTGTATATGACACTATCCTCCTAAGCCGCGCAAGGGTTTTCAAAGGCGTCTCCCTTAGTGACACAAGTTGTCACTTGAAAGATGGTTTGTCCACAGTAGTCTCTCACAGGGTCGATTAAAGGTCATTTTCCGCATCATTCCCCGCATAGGTTTGCAAACACTTCTACCTTCGTGAAGGAAGATGGTAGTGGAAATTTGGTTGTTGCAGGCTGTAGGGTGACAGGTTTGAGTAGTTGGCACTATTGGCCTAGGCTCCGCGTAGCTATTCAAAGACTTCTAACCTTGTGAAACGGGATGCTACTTGAAAGACGCTTTCTCCCCCTGTTGTTTCACAGAGATGAGTATACGACCCTTGTCCTGTAGGCCTTGCATAGGTGTTCCCATGAGTTCTCACTTAGCGAAATCAAATGTTACTTGAAAGAATGTTCCACCCACAGGTATTTTCAGAGAATGCAGCCTATGGCACTATCTGCCTAGGCCCCACATGTGCATTGCAACGTTTGTAGCTTGGTGAAAGGAAGCTTTAGGGGAAAGATTTCCCTTCCCCACAGTGCTGTTTTACAGAGTGGAATATATGGCACGTTGCCTGTAGACCCGCCGTTCCTTTTCCACCAATTCTGAGATCAGATGCTAGAGGGACGACGCCTTCGCCACAGTGCTGTTTCACAAAGTTGAGGACAAGGCACTTTCCTCATAGAGTTCGCATAACGTTTCAAACCCTTCTCACCATACGACAAGGTGACAGAACGATAACCTCCCCGGCCTTTCATAGAGTTGCGTCTACTGCACTCTCTGAGTAGGTTTTCCAATAGTTCTCACTGGGTGAAATCCGATGTTAGTTGAGGGAATGTTTCACCCAGCATATTTCACAGAAGGTAGTAAATGGCACTATCGGCCTGGGCCCCGCACGTGTGTTCAAACATTTGTAGCTCTAGTGGAAGCAGGTTTCAGGTGAAACGTGGCTTCACCACAGTGTTGTTTCAACAGTTGCGCATATGGCACGTTCCATGGAAGTCATGCTTAGGTGTTGAAATTACTTTAAGTTTCTGAAACCAAATGGTGAAAGAGAGCTTCAGCATACTGTTGTTTCAGGGAGTTGAGTATATGGCACATTCCGCACAATTCCCTGCCGGGCTGTTCAAACTCCGGTAACTTAGTGAAACCAGAGGTTAGTGGGAAGATGGATTCCCCAGTGTTGTTTGACAGAATTGCGTATATGGCACTTTTTGCCTAGGGCCCGCCATGGTTTTGGACAAGCTCTAACGTAGTGAAAGCAGTTGTTCGTACCGAGATGATTTCCCCATAGTTTTGTTTCGCACAGTGAATGAAGTGTATTGGTTTTTCCGGCCAGGAGCTGCATAGGTTGTCAAAGCCAGTGCCTACAAACGCACTTACCATGTTGACCCCAGAGAGTTTTCCAGAGTTGCCACTCATATAAACCAGATCGATGTTAATTGAAAGACAACTTCACCAGATTGTTACTTAACAGATTTGGGTAGATGGCAGTTTCCTTGTAAGTCATGCCTAAGTTTTCAAACTATTTTAACGACGTGAAAGCAGATGTTCGGTGACAGTTTCTCACCAGTGGTTTTTCAGAGTTGACTCTCTGGCATTTCCTATAAGCTGCGCATGTTTTCAAACCTTCCAACGTAACGATACATGATGTTCGCTGAAAGGTGGTTTTCGCAAAGTCCAATTTCACAGAATTGAGTGCATGGCACCGTCGGCATAGCCCCGCGCATAACTTTTCAGACACTTCAGGGTGAAACGTGATGCTAGCTGAAGGATGGTTTCACCATGTGTCGATTCACAGAGATGAATGTATGACACAGGGTAGGCCTGCCTATGTCTTCAAAGAGTTCTCTCAGTGAAACCAAGTGTTAGTTGAAGTTTCTTTCACCACAGTATTTTTGGTTACAGAGTTGAATAGATGGCCCTTTCCGTCTCTGTCGCTCATAGAGTTTCAAAGACTTCTAATTTAGTGAAACGAAGTTTTGGTTGAAATAGGGTTTCTCCACAGTGTTGTTTCACAGTGTTGAGTATATGGCACTTGTCCTGTGGGTCCCGCATAGCTTTTCAAACCGTTGTCACTCGATGAAACGGAGGTTGGTTGAAGGTATGTTTCACCACAGCAGTGTTCGACAGAGCGGAGTTTACGGCACTTTAAGTGTTCCTCCCTGTAAGGTGTTTCAATCACATCTAACGTAGTGAAAGCAGATGGTGGTCGGAAGATGGTTTCACCACATTGTTGTTTCACGGTATTGAGTACATGGTTCTATTCTTCTAGGCCAACATTTGCATTCAAACACAACTTAATGAAACCAGATGTTAGGTGAAGGATCATTTCCTCAGAGCGTTGTTTCACAGAGTTGCGTATATGGCACTTTCCGTGTAGGTCATGCGTTGCTTGTCAAACTGCTTTAGTTTTCTGAAACTACATACTCATGAAAGAATCTTCGTCCAGAGTGCTTTTTTTTCAAAGCGTCGAGTATACGGCACTTTCTGCATAAGCCGCGCCTAGGTTTGCAAACACTTCCAACTTAGTGACACGAGCTAGTTGAAAGATGGATTGTCCACGGTATTTTCTCACAGTATCCAGTATGTGTCACTTTCCTCATCATTTCCCACATAGGTTTTCAAACCCTTCTGACTTCGTGATACCAGATGTTACTTGAAAGAGCCTTCCTTCCTGCAAAGTGCAGTTTCACCGAGTTGAATATATGGCACTGTCGGCAGATACCCCGCAAACTTTTTCACAGAGTTATGGCTTGAAACGAGATGTTCGTTGAAAGATCGTTTCACCACAGTGTTGTTTCCACCGAGTTCTGTACGTGGCACTTTCAGCAAAGGCTCCGCATAGTTTCACACCCTTCTCAGTGAACAAGATGTTAGTTGAAGGATGGTTTCCCCACAGTGGTGTTTCCCAAGTGGTGCATATGGCCTTATTCATGCAGGCCCCGCCTGCGGTTGCAAACCCTTCAGTCGTAGAGATACATGAGGTTAGATGACATAGGATTTGCCCACACACATATGTGAAGGGAGTCGAGTATATGGCACTTTCCCCATAAGCCGTGCATAGGTTTTCAAACACTTCAAACTTAGTGCCCCAAGATAATTGATAGATGGATTGTCCACTCTATTTTCTCACAGGGTCCCACAGTATATGTCACTTTCCACATCGTTCCCCACACAGGTTTTACAATGCTCCTCACGTAGTTTCATAAAGATGTTAGCTGAAAAATGCTTCCCTAAGAGTTCAGTTTGAGAGTGGAGTATAGGGCAATTCTGCATAGGTCCCGCAGAGCTTTTCAAACACTTCTAACTTAGGGAAACGAAATGTTAGTTGAAAGATCGTTTCCCCACAGGGTTGTTTCACAGAGTTCAGCATATGGCACTTACCGTGTGGGCTGTGCATAGGTTTCCAAAAGAGTTCACCCTGGGCGAAATCAGATATTAGTTGAAAGAATGGCACTTTCCCCATACGCCGCGCATAGGTTTTCAAACACTTCTAACCTAAATGAAAGAAGAATTGAGTTGAAAGACGGTTTCTCACAGTGTTGTTCCACAGTTGTCAGTATCTTGTACTTCCTGCCTTTTACCCGCATAGTTTTTCAAACGCTCCTTCCTAACTTGGTGCTACAGGATATTACTCTCAAGATGGTTTCCGCAAAGTGCAGGCTGACAGAGGTGAGTGAGTATATGGCACTTTCGGCATAGGCTCCCCATGGGTTTTCTAACGCTTCCAGTTTAGTTATACAAGATGTTGATTGAAAGATGGTTTCCCCACATGTTGTGTCACAGATTTGAGTATATGACCCTTTCCGCATAACCCCCAATAGTCTTCAATTCTCAATGATTGAAACCAGATGTTATTTGAAAGATCTTTTCACCACGTCGTTGTTTCACACAGTTGAGTGTATGGCCCTTAGTTTTTAGGCTTCTCATAGGTTTTCAAACCGTTCTAAGAGGAACGAGATGGTAGTGGAAAGGTGGTTTCCCCACAGTGTTATTTCACAACGTTGAAGGCATGGCATGATCCTCGTGCATAGGCCCCGCATCTGTTTTCAAACACTTGCAACTGATATTAAGAGACAGATTGTTTCCCGACCGTGCTGTTTCACAGAGTCGAGTAAGTGGCGCGTGCACTGTAGCCCCATTATGGTTTTCGAGCCCCATTATGCTTCATTAGAGTGAAGCAAGAGATTAGTTGGAAGATGGATTCCCCACAGAGTGGCTCTAAGGCAGTTTCCTCAAAAGCCCAGCATGGGTTTTCAAACACTTCGTTCGTGAAAGAGGATGTCGGTTGAAAGACCATTTTTCCACATTTTTTTACACAATAGAGTATAAGTCACTCTCGTCAAAATTCCCTGCAAATGGTGACAACACCTGGCAGGGAAGCAAGATGTTATGAAGGATGGTTTCACCACACTGTTGTGGCACAGAGTTGAGTAATCGTACATTCCCCATTGCTGCCTGCGTGGGTTTTCAAACCCTTCTAAATTAGTGAAATCAGACGGTCGTTGAAAGAGGTTCACACCAGAGTGTTGTTTCACAGAGTTGACTATATGGCAACTTGTCTCATAGTTAACCGATCATAAGTTTTCCATCACTTCCAAATTAGTGAAACCGAAAGTTTGTTGAAAGATGGTTCCGCACACTCTGCTTTCACAGATTTGAGTGTAAGGCACTTTCTGCATAGGCCGCAACCTGGTTTTCACACGTCTAGCTTCGAGAAACCACATGTTAGGTGAAAGGTTTCCCCACCGTCTTCTTCCATAGAGTTGAGTATAAAACTCTCAGATAAGCTGTTGTTTCACAGAGATGAGTGTACGGCACTTTCATTATAAGCTCCGCATAGGTTTTCAAACAATTTCATCTGATTGGAATAAGATTTTAGTGGCAAGCTGTTTCCCCGCAGTGTTTCTTCATACAGTTTTGTAGACGGCACTTTCGTTGTTGGCCCTGCGTGGGTCTTCAAGTACTTCTAACAGTGGAAGCAGATGATAGTTTCACCACACAGTTGTTTCACAAGGTTGAGTACATGGCACTTTTGGTGTCGACTCCACATGGGTTTTCCAACACTTCTAATGTAGTGAAATAGGATTTTGGTTGAAAGACGGTTTCCGCACAGTGTTATTTGCCAGAGTGTATGGCACTTTATACATAGACCCCGCATAAAGTTTTCAAATAGCTATAACAGAACGTAACATGAAAACATAACATAACATAACATAACATAACATAACATGACGTAACTGTAACAGAACGTAACTCAGACATAACATAATAACTCTAACATGGTGGTTGAAGGACGGTTTCTCCACAAAAGGGTGTCCCAACGTGCAGGGACTTGACAGAGTACATGGCACTTTCTGCATAAGCCCCCACGGAGTTCTTCAAACACTTCTAACCAGGTGAAACAGGATATCAGTTGAAAGAAGGTTTCTGCACAGTGTTCTTTTCACAGTGGCTGGTGTATGTAACCTTCCCCCTCGATCCCCACATAGGTCTTCAAACACTTCCAACTGAGCGAAACGAGCTGTTAGTTAAAAGATGATTTTTCCCCACTGTGTTCTTTCACACAGTTGACTCTAGTACACTTTGTAGGCCGTGCATATGTTTTCAAACAGTTCTCAGTGAGACGAGATGCCAGTTGAAAGATGGTTTCTTCCCAGTACTCTCTCACAACGTCACTTTCCCCATCGATCCCCGCATGGGGTTTCCAACACTTCTGACTTAGTGAAAGAGAACGTTGAAAGACGTTTTCCCCACAGTGTTCTTTCATAGAGTGGGAGGCCCTTTCAGTCTGGACCACACAGGAGCTTTCAGACACTTCCAATTTAGTTGAATCAAATGTCACTTGAAAGGTGGTTTCCCCAAAGCCCGGTTGGACAGAGCTGCGTATATATGACCCTTTCCACATCATTCCCTCCATAGGTTTTCAAACATGTTTCTATGGTAGCGACACAAGGTGTTAGTTGAAAGATGGTTTCGCCAAAGTGCAGCTTGACAGAGTTGAGTATATGGCACTTTCTGCATTCATCCCGGCGTAGTTTTGCAAATGCTTCTAACGTCCTAAATCAGGTGGTCACAAGACCTTTTACCCAGAGTGCTCTTTCACACAGTTGACTATATGGCACTTTGTAGGTTTTCAGACAGTTCACAGTGAAACCAGATGTTAGTCGCAAGATTGTTTCCCTACAGCGTCGTTTCACAGAATGGAGTACACGGCCCTTGCGCATAGGCCCTGCAGAAGTTTTCCAACCCTTTTAACTTGGCGACAGCAGATGTGAGTTGGAAGACCGTTTCTCCCCACAGTACGATTTGGCTGTGTCGAGTATACGTCACTTTTCTCATGGTTCCTAGGAGAGTGTTTGAAACACTTCTAACACGGTGAAACAAGATGTTAGTTGAAAGGTGGTTTCCCCAAAAGCTGCTTGACACACTTGAGCATAGGGCACTTTCCGCATAAGCCCCCATAGGTTTTCACATACTTCCAACAAGTGAACCCAGATGCCCTTTGGCTGTGGGGTGAAGCCTGTGGCTTCACCACAGTGAGTTTTACAGAGTTGAGCCTATAGCACTTCCCGCGTAGTACCGGCATAGGTTTGCAAACACTTCTAAGTGGAACAAGAAGAGGTTAATTGAAACGTGGAAACCCCACAGTGTTGTTTCAGAGTTGACTATGTGGCACTTTTGACGCCGGCCCTGCACGGGTGTTCAAATACTTCCAACCTCGTGAAGAGAGACGTTATTGGAAAAATGGCTTCCCCACAGTGACTCACAGAGGTGACTGTATGACACTTTTGGTGTAGTCTCCGCCCGGTTTTCAAAGACTTCTAACTTAGTGAAATATGTTAGTTGGAAGATGGTTCCCCAAGCTCTTGTGTCACAGAGCTGAGTACCTGGCACTTTCCGCCTAGACCCCGAATAGTTTTCAAACCGTTTTCAATTCGTGAGGCCAGATGTTAGCTGAAAGATCGTTTCAGCACACTGTTGTTTCCCACAGTTGAGTATGTGGCACTTAGCCGTTAGGCTTCTCCTAGGTTTTCAAACACTCCTATCTCAGCGAACCCAGACGGTAGTTGAAAGGCGGCTTCCCCACAGTGTAGTTTCCCAGAGGTGAGTGTATGGCACCATCCTGCTACGCCCTGCGTGCGTTTTCAAACACTTGTTACTGAGTGCAACCAGATCTCAGCAGAAAGATGCTTCCCAGATAGACTTGTGTCCCGAGGTGAGTATGAGACACTTTCGGCGTAGGCCCCGCGTGGTTTTCAAACACCTCTAACTTAGTGAAGCGAGAGATGAGTTGGAGGATGGGTTCCACACAGTGGTCTATCTCAGAGTTGCCTATATGGCCCTTTCCGCACAGATCCCGCATAGCTGTGAAGCCATTTTAACTTAGTGAAACTAGATGATAGTTGAAACAACGTTGCCCCACAAGCTTTTCGCAAGGTGATGGCACTTTCCGTGTAGGCTTCACATAGGTTTCCAAACACGTTTCACTTAGTGAGACCCGGGGTAGACCGTGAACGACGGTTTCCTCCCAATGTTCTTTCCCAGAAAGGAGTGTACGGCACTCTCCACTTCGGCCCCGCATGTGTTTTTCAACGCTTGTAATTTAGTGTAACCAGACGTTCAGTGAAAGGTTGTTTCCCCAAGTGTTTGTATCCCTGAGGTGAGTGTCTAGCGCTTTCCCTGTACGCCCCGCATAGGGTTTCAAACTCTTCTAATTTTGTGAAACGAGATCTTTCTTAACGACGGTTTTGCCACACTGTTTTTTTTCACAGAGTTACATACAAGGCACTTTCCGCATAAGCCCTCCATGGGTTTTCCAACATTTATAACGTAGTGAACAAGGTGTGAGCTGAAAGAGTGAAACACTTGTAACTTAGTGACACATGATGACAGTGGAAAAACGCTTTCTCCACAGGATTCTTTCACAGTGGCTGCTATATGTCACCTTCCACGTCGTTTCCAGCATACATTTTCTAAGTTTTCTACGTCAAACAGGATGTTAGTTGGAGGATGGTTTCCTCACTTTGTTGTTTGGCAGAATTGAGTATACGGCCCTGTCGTTATCGGCCCCGCCTGCTTTTTCACGCATTTTTGACTTAGTGATACAAGATGTTAGTTGAGAGATGGTTTGTCCACGGTATTCTCTCACAGGGTCGTGTGTATGTCCCTTTCCTCGTTGTTCCCTGCCTGGCTTGTCAAACCCTTCTAACGTAGGGATACAAGATGTAACTTGAAAGATGGTTTTCGCCAAGTGCACTTCGACAGAGTTGAGTGTACGGTTCTGTCGGCACATGACCCGCATAGTTTGTCCACCACTTCTAATGTAGTGAAGCGATGTGTTACTTGAAAGAGAGTTTCTTCGCTTTGTCGTTTCATAGGTTCTTTGTCACTTGCCGCGTAGACCCTGCCTAAGTTTTCAAACGGTGGTGACTGACTGAAATCAGGTGCTAGTTGAAAGATGTTTTCAGCACAGTGTGTTTTCCCAGAGTTGAGCATCTCGCACTTCCCGTCTAGTCCGTGCTTAGATTTCCAGACTCTTCTATCTTGGTGGAACAAGAAGTTACTTGCAAGGTGGTTTGTCCAGAGTACTCTCTCACAGCGTCGACTATGGGTCACTTTCCACATCGTTCCCCGCATAGGTTTTGAAACGCTTCTAATGTAGGGATGGAAGCTGTTAGTTGGAAAGATGGTTGCCACAAAGTGCAGTTTGACATTATGAGCCGTGCCTAGGTTTTCAGTGAGTTCTCACTCGGTGAAACCAGATGGCAGTTGGAAGATTGTTGCACCGCAACGTTGTTTCACAGAGTCGAGTATATGACACTATCCGCCTAGGCCCCGCGTGTGTATCCAAACATTGCACACTTCGTGAAAGACCCTCTAAGGTGAAAGAGTATTTCCCCCGAGTGTTTCAGAGTGGAGTATAGGGAACTTGCCACGTAGATCGTGCATAGGTTTTCAAACATTTTAACTTTGTGAAACCAGATGGTAGGCGAAAGATTCCTTCTCCACCCTGTTGGTTCACAGAGTTGTGTATATGACACTATCCTCCTAAGCCGCGCAAGGGTTTTCAAAGGCGTCTCCCTTAGTGACACAAGTTGTCACTTGAAAGATGGTTTGTCCACAGTAGTCTCTCACAGGGTCGATTAAAGGTCATTTTCCGCATCATTCCCCGCATAGGTTTGCAAACACTTCTACCTTCGTGAAGGAAGATGGTAGTGGAAATTTGGTTGTTGCAGGCTGTAGGGTGACAGGTTTGAGTAGTTGGCACTATTGGCCTAGGCTCCGCGTAGCTATTCAAAGACTTCTAACCTTGTGAAACGGGATGCTACTTGAAAGACGCTTTCTCCCCCTGTTGTTTCACAGAGATGAGTATACGACCCTTGTCCTGTAGGCCTTGCATAGGTGTTCCCATGAGTTCTCACTTAGCGAAATCAAATGTTACTTGAAAGAATGTTCCACCCACAGGTATTTTCAGAGAATGCAGCCTATGGCACTATCTGCCTAGGCCCCACATGTGCATTGCAACGTTTGTAGCTTGGTGAAAGGAAGCTTTAGGGGAAAGATTTCCCTTCCCCACAGTGCTGTTTTACAGAGTGGAATATATGGCACGTTGCCTGTAGACCCGCCGTTCC
Source organism: Panthera pardus (assembly GCF_024362965.1). Taxonomy (NCBI): domain Eukaryota; kingdom Metazoa; phylum Chordata; class Mammalia; order Carnivora; family Felidae; genus Panthera; species Panthera pardus. Next base: position 25,538 of record NW_026526709.1, read on the forward strand.
TTTTCCACCAATTCTGAGATCAGATGCTAGAGGGACGACGCCTTCGCCACAGTGCTGTTTCACAAAGTTGAGGACAAGGCACTTTCCTCATAGAGTTCGCATAACGTTTCAAACCCTTCTCACCATACGACAAGGTGACAGAACGATAACCTCCCCGGCCTTTCATAGAGTTGCGTCTACTGCACTCTCTGAGTAGGTTTTCCAATAGTTCTCACTGGGTGAAATCCGATGTTAGTTGAGGGAATGTTTCACCCAGCATATTTCACAGAAGGTAGTAAATGGCACTATCGGCCTGGGCCCCGCACGTGTGTTCAAACATTTGTAGCTCTAGTGGAAGCAGGTTTCAGGTGAAACGTGGCTTCACCACAGTGTTGTTTCAACAGTTGCGCATATGGCACGTTCCATGGAAGTCATGCTTAGGTGTTGAAATTACTTTAAGTTTCTGAAACCAAATGGTGAAAGAGAGCTTCAGCATACTGTTGTTTCAGGGAGTTGAGTATATGGCACATTCCGCACAATTCCCTGCCGGGCTGTTCAAACTCCGGTAACTTAGTGAAACCAGAGGTTAGTGGGAAGATGGATTCCCCAGTGTTGTTTGACAGAATTGCGTATATGGCACTTTTTGCCTAGGGCCCGCCATGGTTTTGGACAAGCTCTAACGTAGTGAAAGCAGTTGTTCGTACCGAGATGATTTCCCCATAGTTTTGTTTCGCACAGTGAATGAAGTGTATTGGTTTTTCCGGCCAGGAGCTGCATAGGTTGTCAAAGCCAGTGCCTACAAACGCACTTACCATGTTGACCCCAGAGAGTTTTCCAGAGTTGCCACTCATATAAACCAGATCGATGTTAATTGAAAGACAACTTCACCAGATTGTTACTTAACAGATTTGGGTAGATGGCAGTTTCCTTGTAAGTCATGCCTAAGTTTTCAAACTATTTTAACGACGTGAAAGCAGATGTTCGGTGACAGTTTCTCACCAGTGGTTTTTCAGAGTTGACTCTCTGGCATTTCCTATAAGCTGCGCATGTTTTCAAACCTTCCAACGTAACGATACATGATGTTCGCTGAAAGGTGGTTTTCGCAAAGTCCAATTTCACAGAATTGAGTGCATGGCACCGTCGGCATAGCCCCGCGCATAACTTTTCAGACACTTCAGGGTGAAACGTGATGCTAGCTGAAGGATGGTTTCACCATGTGTCGATTCACAGAGATGAATGTATGACACAGGGTAGGCCTGCCTATGTCTTCAAAGAGTTCTCTCAGTGAAACCAAGTGTTAGTTGAAGTTTCTTTCACCACAGTATTTTTGGTTACAGAGTTGAATAGATGGCCCTTTCCGTCTCTGTCGCTCATAGAGTTTCAAAGACTTCTAATTTAGTGAAACGAAGTTTTGGTTGAAATAGGGTTTCTCCACAGTGTTGTTTCACAGTGTTGAGTATATGGCACTTGTCCTGTGGGTCCCGCATAGCTTTTCAAACCGTTGTCACTCGATGAAACGGAGGTTGGTTGAAGGTATGTTTCACCACAGCAGTGTTCGACAGAGCGGAGTTTACGGCACTTTAAGTGTTCCTCCCTGTAAGGTGTTTCAATCACATCTAACGTAGTGAAAGCAGATGGTGGTCGGAAGATGGTTTCACCACATTGTTGTTTCACGGTATTGAGTACATGGTTCTATTCTTCTAGGCCAACATTTGCATTCAAACACAACTTAATGAAACCAGATGTTAGGTGAAGGATCATTTCCTCAGAGCGTTGTTTCACAGAGTTGCGTATATGGCACTTTCCGTGTAGGTCATGCGTTGCTTGTCAAACTGCTTTAGTTTTCTGAAACTACATACTCATGAAAGAATCTTCGTCCAGAGTGCTTTTTTTTCAAAGCGTCGAGTATACGGCACTTTCTGCATAAGCCGCGCCTAGGTTTGCAAACACTTCCAACTTAGTGACACGAGCTAGTTGAAAGATGGATTGTCCACGGTATTTTCTCACAGTATCCAGTATGTGTCACTTTCCTCATCATTTCCCACATAGGTTTTCAAACCCTTCTGACTTCGTGATACCAGATGTTACTTGAAAGAGCCTTCCTTCCTGCAAAGTGCAGTTTCACCGAGTTGAATATATGGCACTGTCGGCAGATACCCCGCAAACTTTTTCACAGAGTTATGGCTTGAAACGAGATGTTCGTTGAAAGATCGTTTCACCACAGTGTTGTTTCCACCGAGTTCTGTACGTGGCACTTTCAGCAAAGGCTCCGCATAGTTTCACACCCTTCTCAGTGAACAAGATGTTAGTTGAAGGATGGTTTCCCCACAGTGGTGTTTCCCAAGTGGTGCATATGGCCTTATTCATGCAGGCCCCGCCTGCGGTTGCAAACCCTTCAGTCGTAGAGATACATGAGGTTAGATGACATAGGATTTGCCCACACACATATGTGAAGGGAGTCGAGTATATGGCACTTTCCCCATAAGCCGTGCATAGGTTTTCAAACACTTCAAACTTAGTGCCCCAAGATAATTGATAGATGGATTGTCCACTCTATTTTCTCACAGGGTCCCACAGTATATGTCACTTTCCACATCGTTCCCCACACAGGTTTTACAATGCTCCTCACGTAGTTTCATAAAGATGTTAGCTGAAAAATGCTTCCCTAAGAGTTCAGTTTGAGAGTGGAGTATAGGGCAATTCTGCATAGGTCCCGCAGAGCTTTTCAAACACTTCTAACTTAGGGAAACGAAATGTTAGTTGAAAGATCGTTTCCCCACAGGGTTGTTTCACAGAGTTCAGCATATGGCACTTACCGTGTGGGCTGTGCATAGGTTTCCAAAAGAGTTCACCCTGGGCGAAATCAGATATTAGTTGAAAGAATGGCACTTTCCCCATACGCCGCGCATAGGTTTTCAAACACTTCTAACCTAAATGAAAGAAGAATTGAGTTGAAAGACGGTTTCTCACAGTGTTGTTCCACAGTTGTCAGTATCTTGTACTTCCTGCCTTTTACCCGCATAGTTTTTCAAACGCTCCTTCCTAACTTGGTGCTACAGGATATTACTCTCAAGATGGTTTCCGCAAAGTGCAGGCTGACAGAGGTGAGTGAGTATATGGCACTTTCGGCATAGGCTCCCCATGGGTTTTCTAACGCTTCCAGTTTAGTTATACAAGATGTTGATTGAAAGATGGTTTCCCCACATGTTGTGTCACAGATTTGAGTATATGACCCTTTCCGCATAACCCCCAATAGTCTTCAATTCTCAATGATTGAAACCAGATGTTATTTGAAAGATCTTTTCACCACGTCGTTGTTTCACACAGTTGAGTGTATGGCCCTTAGTTTTTAGGCTTCTCATAGGTTTTCAAACCGTTCTAAGAGGAACGAGATGGTAGTGGAAAGGTGGTTTCCCCACAGTGTTATTTCACAACGTTGAAGGCATGGCATGATCCTCGTGCATAGGCCCCGCATCTGTTTTCAAACACTTGCAACTGATATTAAGAGACAGATTGTTTCCCGACCGTGCTGTTTCACAGAGTCGAGTAAGTGGCGCGTGCACTGTAGCCCCATTATGGTTTTCGAGCCCCATTATGCTTCATTAGAGTGAAGCAAGAGATTAGTTGGAAGATGGATTCCCCACAGAGTGGCTCTAAGGCAGTTTCCTCAAAAGCCCAGCATGGGTTTTCAAACACTTCGTTCGTGAAAGAGGATGTCGGTTGAAAGACCATTTTTCCACATTTTTTTACACAATAGAGTATAAGTCACTCTCGTCAAAATTCCCTGCAAATGGTGACAACACCTGGCAGGGAAGCAAGATGTTATGAAGGATGGTTTCACCACACTGTTGTGGCACAGAGTTGAGTAATCGTACATTCCCCATTGCTGCCTGCGTGGGTTTTCAAACCCTTCTAAATTAGTGAAATCAGACGGTCGTTGAAAGAGGTTCACACCAGAGTGTTGTTTCACAGAGTTGACTATATGGCAACTTGTCTCATAGTTAACCGATCATAAGTTTTCCATCACTTCCAAATTAGTGAAACCGAAAGTTTGTTGAAAGATGGTTCCGCACACTCTGCTTTCACAGATTTGAGTGTAAGGCACTTTCTGCATAGGCCGCAACCTGGTTTTCACACGTCTAGCTTCGAGAAACCACATGTTAGGTGAAAGGTTTCCCCACCGTCTTCTTCCATAGAGTTGAGTATAAAACTCTCAGATAAGCTGTTGTTTCACAGAGATGAGTGTACGGCACTTTCATTATAAGCTCCGCATAGGTTTTCAAACAATTTCATCTGATTGGAATAAGATTTTAGTGGCAAGCTGTTTCCCCGCAGTGTTTCTTCATACAGTTTTGTAGACGGCACTTTCGTTGTTGGCCCTGCGTGGGTCTTCAAGTACTTCTAACAGTGGAAGCAGATGATAGTTTCACCACACAGTTGTTTCACAAGGTTGAGTACATGGCACTTTTGGTGTCGACTCCACATGGGTTTTCCAACACTTCTAATGTAGTGAAATAGGATTTTGGTTGAAAGACGGTTTCCGCACAGTGTTATTTGCCAGAGTGTATGGCACTTTATACATAGACCCCGCATAAAGTTTTCAAATAGCTATAACAGAACGTAACATGAAAACATAACATAACATAACATAACATAACATAACATGACGTAACTGTAACAGAACGTAACTCAGACATAACATAATAACTCTAACATGGTGGTTGAAGGACGGTTTCTCCACAAAAGGGTGTCCCAACGTGCAGGGACTTGACAGAGTACATGGCACTTTCTGCATAAGCCCCCACGGAGTTCTTCAAACACTTCTAACCAGGTGAAACAGGATATCAGTTGAAAGAAGGTTTCTGCACAGTGTTCTTTTCACAGTGGCTGGTGTATGTAACCTTCCCCCTCGATCCCCACATAGGTCTTCAAACACTTCCAACTGAGCGAAACGAGCTGTTAGTTAAAAGATGATTTTTCCCCACTGTGTTCTTTCACACAGTTGACTCTAGTACACTTTGTAGGCCGTGCATATGTTTTCAAACAGTTCTCAGTGAGACGAGATGCCAGTTGAAAGATGGTTTCTTCCCAGTACTCTCTCACAACGTCACTTTCCCCATCGATCCCCGCATGGGGTTTCCAACACTTCTGACTTAGTGAAAGAGAACGTTGAAAGACGTTTTCCCCACAGTGTTCTTTCATAGAGTGGGAGGCCCTTTCAGTCTGGACCACACAGGAGCTTTCAGACACTTCCAATTTAGTTGAATCAAATGTCACTTGAAAGGTGGTTTCCCCAAAGCCCGGTTGGACAGAGCTGCGTATATATGACCCTTTCCACATCATTCCCTCCATAGGTTTTCAAACATGTTTCTATGGTAGCGACACAAGGTGTTAGTTGAAAGATGGTTTCGCCAAAGTGCAGCTTGACAGAGTTGAGTATATGGCACTTTCTGCATTCATCCCGGCGTAGTTTTGCAAATGCTTCTAACGTCCTAAATCAGGTGGTCACAAGACCTTTTACCCAGAGTGCTCTTTCACACAGTTGACTATATGGCACTTTGTAGGTTTTCAGACAGTTCACAGTGAAACCAGATGTTAGTCGCAAGATTGTTTCCCTACAGCGTCGTTTCACAGAATGGAGTACACGGCCCTTGCGCATAGGCCCTGCAGAAGTTTTCCAACCCTTTTAACTTGGCGACAGCAGATGTGAGTTGGAAGACCGTTTCTCCCCACAGTACGATTTGGCTGTGTCGAGTATACGTCACTTTTCTCATGGTTCCTAGGAGAGTGTTTGAAACACTTCTAACACGGTGAAACAAGATGTTAGTTGAAAGGTGGTTTCCCCAAAAGCTGCTTGACACACTTGAGCATAGGGCACTTTCCGCATAAGCCCCCATAGGTTTTCACATACTTCCAACAAGTGAACCCAGATGCCCTTTGGCTGTGGGGTGAAGCCTGTGGCTTCACCACAGTGAGTTTTACAGAGTTGAGCCTATAGCACTTCCCGCGTAGTACCGGCATAGGTTTGCAAACACTTCTAAGTGGAACAAGAAGAGGTTAATTGAAACGTGGAAACCCCACAGTGTTGTTTCAGAGTTGACTATGTGGCACTTTTGACGCCGGCCCTGCACGGGTGTTCAAATACTTCCAACCTCGTGAAGAGAGACGTTATTGGAAAAATGGCTTCCCCACAGTGACTCACAGAGGTGACTGTATGACACTTTTGGTGTAGTCTCCGCCCGGTTTTCAAAGACTTCTAACTTAGTGAAATATGTTAGTTGGAAGATGGTTCCCCAAGCTCTTGTGTCACAGAGCTGAGTACCTGGCACTTTCCGCCTAGACCCCGAATAGTTTTCAAACCGTTTTCAATTCGTGAGGCCAGATGTTAGCTGAAAGATCGTTTCAGCACACTGTTGTTTCCCACAGTTGAGTATGTGGCACTTAGCCGTTAGGCTTCTCCTAGGTTTTCAAACACTCCTATCTCAGCGAACCCAGACGGTAGTTGAAAGGCGGCTTCCCCACAGTGTAGTTTCCCAGAGGTGAGTGTATGGCACCATCCTGCTACGCCCTGCGTGCGTTTTCAAACACTTGTTACTGAGTGCAACCAGATCTCAGCAGAAAGATGCTTCCCAGATAGACTTGTGTCCCGAGGTGAGTATGAGACACTTTCGGCGTAGGCCCCGCGTGGTTTTCAAACACCTCTAACTTAGTGAAGCGAGAGATGAGTTGGAGGATGGGTTCCACACAGTGGTCTATCTCAGAGTTGCCTATATGGCCCTTTCCGCACAGATCCCGCATAGCTGTGAAGCCATTTTAACTTAGTGAAACTAGATGATAGTTGAAACAACGTTGCCCCACAAGCTTTTCGCAAGGTGATGGCACTTTCCGTGTAGGCTTCACATAGGTTTCCAAACACGTTTCACTTAGTGAGACCCGGGGTAGACCGTGAACGACGGTTTCCTCCCAATGTTCTTTCCCAGAAAGGAGTGTACGGCACTCTCCACTTCGGCCCCGCATGTGTTTTTCAACGCTTGTAATTTAGTGTAACCAGACGTTCAGTGAAAGGTTGTTTCCCCAAGTGTTTGTATCCCTGAGGTGAGTGTCTAGCGCTTTCCCTGTACGCCCCGCATAGGGTTTCAAACTCTTCTAATTTTGTGAAACGAGATCTTTCTTAACGACGGTTTTGCCACACTGTTTTTTTTCACAGAGTTACATACAAGGCACTTTCCGCATAAGCCCTCCATGGGTTTTCCAACATTTATAACGTAGTGAACAAGGTGTGAGCTGAAAGAGTGAAACACTTGTAACTTAGTGACACATGATGACAGTGGAAAAACGCTTTCTCCACAGGATTCTTTCACAGTGGCTGCTATATGTCACCTTCCACGTCGTTTCCAGCATACATTTTCTAAGTTTTCTACGTCAAACAGGATGTTAGTTGGAGGATGGTTTCCTCACTTTGTTGTTTGGCAGAATTGAGTATACGGCCCTGTCGTTATCGGCCCCGCCTGCTTTTTCACGCATTTTTGACTTAGTGATACAAGATGTTAGTTGAGAGATGGTTTGTCCACGGTATTCTCTCACAGGGTCGTGTGTATGTCCCTTTCCTCGTTGTTCCCTGCCTGGCTTGTCAAACCCTTCTAACGTAGGGATACAAGATGTAACTTGAAAGATGGTTTTCGCCAAGTGCACTTCGACAGAGTTGAGTGTACGGTTCTGTCGGCACATGACCCGCATAGTTTGTCCACCACTTCTAATGTAGTGAAGCGATGTGTTACTTGAAAGAGAGTTTCTTCGCTTTGTCGTTTCATAGGTTCTTTGTCACTTGCCGCGTAGACCCTGCCTAAGTTTTCAAACGGTGGTGACTGACTGAAATCAGGTGCTAGTTGAAAGATGTTTTCAGCACAGTGTGTTTTCCCAGAGTTGAGCATCTCGCACTTCCCGTCTAGTCCGTGCTTAGATTTCCAGACTCTTCTATCTTGGTGGAACAAGAAGTTACTTGCAAGGTGGTTTGTCCAGAGTACTCTCTCACAGCGTCGACTATGGGTCACTTTCCACATCGTTCCCCGCATAGGTTTTGAAACGCTTCTAATGTAGGGATGGAAGCTGTTAGTTGGAAAGATGGTTGCCACAAAGTGCAGTTTGACATTATGAGCCGTGCCTAGGTTTTCAGTGAGTTCTCACTCGGTGAAACCAGATGGCAGTTGGAAGATTGTTGCACCGCAACGTTGTTTCACAGAGTGGAGTATATGACACTATCCGCCTAGGCCCCGCGTGTGTATCCAAACATTGCACACTTCGTGAAAGACGCTCTAAGGTGAAAGAGTATTTCCCCCGAGTGTTTCAGAGTGGAGTATAGGGAACTTGCCACGTAGATCGTGCATAGGTTTTCAAACATTTTAACTTTGTGAAACCAGATGGTAGGCGAAAGATTCCTTCTCCACCCTGTTGGTTCACAGAGTTGTGTATATGACACTATCCTCCTAAGCCGCGCAAGGGTTTTCAAAGGCGTCTCCCTTAGTGACACAAGTTGTCACTTGAAAGATGGTTTGTCCACAGTAGTCTCTCACAGGGTCGATTAAAGGTCATTTTCCGCATCATTCCCCGCATAGGTTTGCAAACACTTCTACCTTCGTGAAGGAAGATGGTAGTGGAAATTTGGTTGTTGCAGGCTGTAGGGTGACAGGTTTGAGTAGTTGGCACTATTGGCCTAGGCTCCGCGTAGCTATTCAAAGACTTCTAACCTTGTGAAACGGGATGCTACTTGAAAGACGCTTTCTCCCCCTGTTGTTTCACAGAGATGAGTATACGACCCTTGTCCTGTAGGCCTTGCATAGGTGTTCCCATGAGTTCTCACTTAGCGAAATCAAATGTTACTTGAAAGAATGTTCCACCCACAGTTATTTTCAGAGAATGCAGCCTATGGCACTATCTGCCTAGGCCCCACATGTGCATTGCAACGTTTGTAGCTTGGTGAAAGGAAGCTTTAGGGGAAAGATTTCCCTTCCCCACAGTGCTGTTTTACAGAGTGGAATATATGGCACGTTGCCTGTAGACCCGCCGTTCCTTTTCCACCAATTCTGAGATCAGATGCTAGAGGGACGACGCCTTCGCCACAGTGCTGTTTCACAAAGTTGAGGACAAGGCACTTTCCTCATAGAGTTCGCATAACGTTTCAAACCCTTCTCACCATACGACAAGGTGACAGAACGATAACCTCCCCGGCCTTTCATAGAGTTGCGTCTACTGCACTCTCTGAGTAGGTTTTCCAATAGTTCTCACTGGGTGAAATCCGATGTTAGTTGAGGGAATGTTTCACCCAGCATATTTCACAGAAGGTAGTAAATGGCACTATCGGCCTGGGCCCCGCACGTGTGTTCAAACATTTGTAGCTCTAGTGGAAGCAGGTTTCAGGTGAAACGTGGCTTCACCACAGTGTTGTTTCAACAGTTGCGCATATGGCACGTTCCATGGAAGTCATGCTTAGGTGTTGAAATTACTTTAAGTTTCTGAAACCAAATGGTGAAAGAGAGCTTCAGCATACTGTTGTTTCAGGGAGTTGAGTATATGGCACATTCCGCACAATTCCCTGCCGGGCTGTTCAAACTCCGGTAACTTAGTGAAACCAGAGGTTAGTGGGAAGATGGATTCCCCAGTGTTGTTTGACAGAATTGCGTATATGGCACTTTTTGCCTAGGGCCCGCCATGGTTTTGGACAAGCTCTAACGTAGTGAAAGCAGTTGTTCGTACCGAGATGATTTCCCCATAGTTTTGTTTCGCACAGTGAATGAAGTGTATTGGTTTTTCCGGCCAGGAGCTGCATAGGTTGTCAAAGCCAGTGCCTACAAACGCACTTACCATGTTGACCCCAGAGAGTTTTCCAGAGTTGCCACTCATATAAACCAGATCGATGTTAATTGAAAGACAACTTCACCAGATTGTTACTTAACAGATTTGGGTAGATGGCAGTTTCCTTGTAAGTCATGCCTAAGTTTTCAAACTATTTTAACGACGTGAAAGCAGATGTTCGGTGACAGTTTCTCACCAGTGGTTTTTCAGAGTTGACTCTCTGGCATTTCCTATAAGCTGCGCATGTTTTCAAACCTTCCAACGTAACGATACATGATGTTCGCTGAAAGGTGGTTTTCGCAAAGTCCAATTTCACAGAATTGAGTGCATGGCACCGTCGGCATAGCCCCGCGCATAACTTTTCAGACACTTCAGGGTGAAACGTGATGCTAGCTGAAGGATGGTTTCACCATGTGTCGATTCACAGAGATGAATGTATGACACAGGGTAGGCCTGCCTATGTCTTCAAAGAGTTCTCTCAGTGAAACCAAGTGTTAGTTGAAGTTTCTTTCACCACAGTATTGTTGGTTACAGAGTTGAATAGATGGCCCTTTCCGTCTCTGTCGCTCATAGAGTTTCAAAGACTTCTAATTTAGTGAAACGAAGTTTTGGTTGAAATAGGGTTTCTCCACAGTGTTGTTTCACAGTGTTGAGTATATGGCACTTGTCCTGTGGGTCCCGCATAGCTTTTCAAACCGTTGTCACTCGATGAAACGGAGGTTGGTTGAAGGTATGTTTCACCACAGCAGTGTTCGACAGAGCGGAGTTTACGGCACTTTAAGTGTTCCTCCCTGTAAGGTGTTTCAATCACATCTAACGTAGTGAAAGCAGATGGTGGTCGGAAGATGGTTTCACCACATTGTTGTTTCACGGTATTGAGTACATGGTTCTATTCTTCTAGGCCAACATTTGCATTCAAACACAACTTAATGAAACCAGATGTTAGGTGAAGGATCATTTCCTCAGAGCGTTGTTTCACAGAGTTGCGTATATGGCACTTTCCGTGTAGGTCATGCGTTGCTTGTCAAACTGCTTTAGTTTTCTGAAACTACATACTCATGAAAGAATCTTCGTCCAGAGTGCTTTTTTTTCAAAGCGTCGAGTATACGGCACTTTCTGCATAAGCCGCGCCTAGGTTTGCAAACACTTCCAACTTAGTGACACGAGCTAGTTGAAAGATGGATTGTCCACGGTATTTTCTCACAGTATCCAGTATGTGTCACTTTCCTCATCATTTCCCACATAGGTTTTCAAACCCTTCTGACTTCGTGATACCAGATGTTACTTGAAAGAGCCTTCCTTCCTGCAAAGTGCAGTTTCACCGAGTTGAATATATGGCACTGTCGGCAGATACCCCGCAAACTTTTTCACAGAGTTATGGCTTGAAACGAGATGTTCGTTGAAAGATCGTTTCACCACAGTGTTGTTTCCACCGAGTTCTGTACGTGGCACTTTCAGCAAAGGCTCCGCATAGTTTCACACCCTTCTCAGTGAACAAGATGTTAGTTGAAGGATGGTTTCCCCACAGTGGTGTTTCCCAAGTGGTGCATATGGCCTTATTCATGCAGGCCCCGCCTGCGGTTGCAAACCCTTCAGTCGTAGAGATACATGAGGTTAGATGACATAGGATTTGCCCACACACATATGTGAAGGGAGTCGAGTATATGGCACTTTCCCCATAAGCCGTGCATAGGTTTTCAAACACTTCAAACTTAGTGCCCCAAGATAATTGATAGATGGATTGTCCACTCTATTTTCTCACAGGGTCCCACAGTATATGTCACTTTCCACATCGTTCCCCACACAGGTTTTACAATGCTCCTCACGTAGTTTCATAAAGATGTTAGCTGAAAAATGCTTCCCTAAGAGTTCAGTTTGAGAGTGGAGTATAGGGCAATTCTGCATAGGTCCCGCAGAGCTTTTCAAACACTTCTAACTTAGGGAAACGAAATGTTAGTTGAAAGATCGTTTCCCCACAGGGTTGTTTCACAGAGTTCAGCATATGGCACTTACCGTGTGGGCTGTGCATAGGTTTCCAAAAGAGTTCACCCTGGGCGAAATCAGATATTAGTTGAAAGAATGGCACTTTCCCCATACGCCGCGCATAGGTTTTCAAACACTTCTAACCTAAATGAAAGAAGAATTGAGTTGAAAGACGGTTTCTCACAGTGTTGTTCCACAGTTGTCAGTATCTTGTACTTCCTGCCTTTTACCCGCATAGTTTTTCAAACGCTCCTTCCTAACTTGGTGCTACAGGATATTACTCTCAAGATGGTTTCCGCAAAGTGCAGGCTGACAGAGGTGAGTGAGTATATGGCACTTTCGGCATAGGCTCCCCATGGGTTTTCTAACGCTTCCAGTTTAGTTATACAAGATGTTGATTGAAAGATGGTTTCCCCACATGTTGTGTCACAGATTTGAGTATATGACCCTTTCCGCATAACCCCCAATAGTCTTCAATTCTCAATGATTGAAACCAGATGTTATTTGAAAGATCTTTTCACCACGTCGTTGTTTCACACAGTTGAGTGTATGGCCCTTAGTTTTTAGGCTTCTCATAGGTTTTCAAACCGTTCTAAGAGGAACGAGATGGTAGTGGAAAGGTGGTTTCCCCACAGTGTTATTTCACAACGTTGAAGGCATGGCATGATCCTCGTGCATAGGCCCCGCATCTGTTTTCAAACACTTGCAACTGATATTAAGAGACAGATTGTTTCCCGACCGTGCTGTTTCACAGAGTCGAGTAAGTGGCGCGTGCACTGTAGCCCCATTATGGTTTTCGAGCCCCATTATGCTTCATTAGAGTGAAGCAAGAGATTAGTTGGAAGATGGATTCCCCACAGAGTGGCTCTAAGGCAGTTTCCTCAAAAGCCCAGCATGGGTTTTCAAACACTTCGTTCGTGAAAGAGGATGTCGGTTGAAAGACCATTTTTCCACATTTTTTTACACAATAGAGTATAAGTCACTCTCGTCAAAATTCCCTGCAAATGGTGACAACACCTGGCAGGGAAGCAAGATGTTATGAAGGATGGTTTCACCACACTGTTGTGGCACAGAGTTGAGTAATCGTACATTCCCCATTGCTGCCTGCGTGGGTTTTCAAACCCTTCTAAATTAGTGAAATCAGACGGTCGTTGAAAGAGGTTCACACCAGAGTGTTGTTTCACAGAGTTGACTATATGGCAACTTGTCTCATAGTTAACCGATCATAAGTTTTCCATCACTTCCAAATTAGTGAAACCGAAAGTTTGTTGAAAGATGGTTCCGCACACTCTGCTTTCACAGATTTGAGTGTAAGGCACTTTCTGCATAGGCCGCAACCTGGTTTTCACACGTCTAGCTTCGAGAAACCACATGTTAGGTGAAAGGTTTCCCCACCGTCTTCTTCCATAGAGTTGAGTATAAAACTCTCAGATAAGCTGTTGTTTCACAGAGATGAGTGTACGGCACTTTCATTATAAGCTCCGCATAGGTTTTCAAACAATTTCATCTGATTGGAATAAGATTTTAGTGGCAAGCTGTTTCCCCGCAGTGTTTCTTCATACAGTTTTGTAGACGGCACTTTCGTTGTTGGCCCTGCGTGGGTCTTCAAGTACTTCTAACAGTGGAAGCAGATGATAGTTTCACCACACAGTTGTTTCACAAGGTTGAGTACATGGCACTTTTGGTGTCGACTCCACATGGGTTTTCCAACACTTCTAATGTAGTGAAATAGGATTTTGGTTGAAAGACGGTTTCCGCACAGTGTTATTTGCCAGAGTGTATGGCACTTTATACATAGACCCCGCATAAAGTTTTCAAATAGCTATAACAGAACGTAACATGAAAACATAACATAACATAACATAACATAACATAACATAACATAACATGACGTAACTGTAACAGAACGTAACTCAGACATAACATAATAACTCTAACATGGTGGTTGAAGGACGGTTTCTCCACAAAAGGGTGTCCCAACGTGCAGGGACTTGACAGAGTACATGGCACTTTCTGCATAAGCCCCCACGGAGTTCTTCAAACACTTCTAACCAGGTGAAACAGGATATCAGTTGAAAGAAGGTTTCTGCACAGTGTTCTTTTCACAGTGGCTGGTGTATGTAACCTTCCCCCTCGATCCCCACATAGGTCTTCAAACACTTCCAACTGAGCGAAACGAGCTGTTAGTTAAAAGATGATTTTTCCCCACTGTGTTCTTTCACACAGTTGACTCTAGTACACTTTGTAGGCCGTGCATATGTTTTCAAACAGTTCTCAGTGAGACGAGATGCCAGTTGAAAGATGGTTTCTTCCCAGTACTCTCTCACAACGTCACTTTCCCCATCGATCCCCGCATGGGGTTTCCAACACTTCTGACTTAGTGAAAGAGAACGTTGAAAGACGTTTTCCCCACAGTGTTCTTTCATAGAGTGGGAGGCCCTTTCAGTCTGGACCACACAGGAGCTTTCAGACACTTCCAATTTAGTTGAATCAAATGTCACTTGAAAGGTGGTTTCCCCAAAGCCCGGTTGGACAGAGCTGCGTATATATGACCCTTTCCACATCATTCCCTCCATAGGTTTTCAAACATGTTTCTATGGTAGCGACACAAGGTGTTAGTTGAAAGATGGTTTCGCCAAAGTGCAGCTTGACAGAGTTGAGTATATGGCACTTTCTGCATTCATCCCGGCGTAGTTTTGCAAATGCTTCTAACGTCCTAAATCAGGTGGTCACAAGACCTTTTACCCAGAGTGCTCTTTCACACAGTTGACTATATGGCACTTTGTAGGTTTTCAGACAGTTCACAGTGAAACCAGATGTTAGTCGCAAGATTGTTTCCCTACAGCGTCGTTTCACAGAATGGAGTACACGGCCCTTGCGCATAGGCCCTGCAGAAGTTTTCCAACCCTTTTAACTTGGCGACAGCAGATGTGAGTTGGAAGACCGTTTCTCCCCACAGTACGATTTGGCTGTGTCGAGTATACGTCACTTTTCTCATGGTTCCTAGGAGAGTGTTTGAAACACTTCTAACACGGTGAAACAAGATGTTAGTTGAAAGGTGGTTTCCCCAAAAGCTGCTTGACACACTTGAGCATAGGGCACTTTCCGCATAAGCCCCCATAGGTTTTCACATACTTCCAACAAGTGAACCCAGATGCCCTTTGGCTGTGGGGTGAAGCCTGTGGCTTCACCACAGTGAGTTTTACAGAGTTGAGCCTATAGCACTTCCCGCGTAGTACCGGCATAGGTTTGCAAACACTTCTAAGTGGAACAAGAAGAGGTTAATTGAAACGTGGAAACCCCACAGTGTTGTTTCAGAGTTGACTATGTGGCACTTTTGACGCCGGCCCTGCACGGGTGTTCAAATACTTCCAACCTCGTGAAGAGAGACGTTATTGGAAAAATGGCTTCCCCACAGTGACTCACAGAGGTGACTGTATGACACTTTTGGTGTAGTCTCCGCCCGGTTTTCAAAGACTTCTAACTTAGTGAAATATGTTAGTTGGAAGATGGTTCCCCAAGCTCTTGTGTCACAGAGCTGAGTACCTGGCACTTTCCGCCTAGACCCCGAATAGTTTTCAAACCGTTTTCAATTCGTGAGGCCAGATGTTAGCTGAAAGATCGTTTCAGCACACTGTTGTTTCCCACAGTTGAGTATGTGGCACTTAGCCGTTAGGCTTCTCCTAGGTTTTCAAACACTCCTATCTCAGCGAACCCAGACGGTAGTTGAAAGGCGGCTTCCCCACAGTGTAGTTTCCCAGAGGTGAGTGTATGGCACCATCCTGCTACGCCCTGCGTGCGTTTTCAAACACTTGTTACTGAGTGCAACCAGATCTCAGCAGAAAGATGCTTCCCAGATAGACTTGTGTCCCGAGGTGAGTATGAGACACTTTCGGCGTAGGCCCCGCGTGGTTTTCAAACACCTCTAACTTAGTGAAGCGAGAGATGAGTTGGAGGATGGGTTCCACACAGTGGTCTATCTCAGAGTTGCCTATATGGCCCTTTCCGCACAGATCCCGCATAGCTGTGAAGCCATTTTAACTTAGTGAAACTAGATGATAGTTGAAACAACGTTGCCCCACAAGCTTTTCGCAAGGTGATGGCACTTTCCGTGTAGGCTTCACATAGGTTTCCAAACACGTTTCACTTAGTGAGACCCGGGGTAGACCGTGAACGACGGTTTCCTCCCAATGTTCTTTCCCAGAAAGGAGTGTACGGCACTCTCCACTTCGGCCCCGCATGTGTTTTTCAACGCTTGTAATTTAGTGTAACCAGACGTTCAGTGAAAGGTTGTTTCCCCAAGTGTTTGTATCCCTGAGGTGAGTGTCTAGCGCTTTCCCTGTACGCCCCGCATAGGGTTTCAAACTCTTCTAATTTTGTGAAACGAGATCTTTCTTAACGACGGTTTTGCCACACTGTTTTTTTTCACAGAGTTACATACAAGGCACTTTCCGCATAAGCCCTCCATGGGTTTTCCAACATTTATAACGTAGTGAACAAGGTGTGAGCTGAAAGAGTGAAACACTTGTAACTTAGTGACACATGATGACAGTGGAAAAACGCTTTCTCCACAGGATTCTTTCACAGTGGCTGCTATATGTCACCTTCCACGTCGTTTCCAGCATACATTTTCTAAGTTTTCTACGTCAAACAGGATGTTAGTTGGAGGATGGTTTCCTCACTTTGTTGTTTGGCAGAATTGAGTATACGGCCCTGTCGTTATCGGCCCCGCCTGCTTTTTCACGCATTTTTGACTTAGTGATACAAGATGTTAGTTGAGAGATGGTTTGTCCACGGTATTCTCTCACAGGGTCGTGTGTATGTCCCTTTCCTCGTTGTTCCCTGCCTGGCTTGTCAAACCCTTCTAACGTAGGGATACAAGATGTAACTTGAAAGATGGTTTTCGCCAAGTGCACTTCGACAGAGTTGAGTGTACGGTTCTGTCGGCACATGACCCGCATAGTTTGTCCACCACTTCTAATGTAGTGAAGCGATGTGTTACTTGAAAGAGAGTTTCTTCGCTTTGTCGTTTCATAGGTTCTTTGTCACTTGCCGCGTAGACCCTGCCTAAGTTTTCAAACGGTGGTGACTGACTGAAATCAGGTGCTAGTTGAAAGATGTTTTCAGCACAGTGTGTTTTCCCAGAGTTGAGCATCTCGCACTTCCCGTCTAGTCCGTGCTTAGATTTCCAGACTCTTCTATCTTGGTGGAACAAGAAGTTACTTGCAAGGTGGTTTGTCCAGAGTACTCTCTCACAGCGTCGACTATGGGTCACTTTCCACATCGTTCCCCGCATAGGTTTTGAAACGCTTCTAATGTAGGGATGGAAGCTGTTAGTTGGAAAGATGGTTGCCACAAAGTGCAGTTTGACATTATGAGCCGTGCCTAGGTTTTCAGTGAGTTCTCACTCGGTGAAACCAGATGGCAGTTGGAAGATTGTTGCACCGCAACGTTGTTTCACAGAGTGGAGTATATGACACTATCCGCCTAGGCCCCGCGTGTGTATCCAAACATTGCACACTTCGTGAAAGACGCTCTAAGGTGAAAGAGTATTTCCCCCGAGTGTTTCAGAGTGGAGTATAGGGAACTTGCCACGTAGATCGTGCATAAGTTTTCAAACATTTTAACTTTGTGAAACCAGATGGTAGGCGAAAGATTCCTTCTCCACCCTGTTGGTTCACAGAGTTGTGTATATGACACTATCCTCCTAAGCCGCGCAAGGGTTTTCAAAGGCGTCTCCCTTAGTGACACAAGTTGTCACTTGAAAGATGGTTTGTCCACAGTAGTCTCTCACAGGGTCGATTAAAGGTCATTTTCCGCATCATTCCCCGCATAGGTTTGCAAACACTTCTACCTTCGTGAAGGAAGATGGTAGTGGAAATTTGGTTGTTGCAGGCTGTAGGGTGACAGGTTTGAGTAGTTGGCACTATTGGCCTAGGCTCCGCGTAGCTATTCAAAGACTTCTAACCTTGTGAAACGGGATGCTACTTGAAAGACGCTTTCTCCCCCTGTTGTTTCACAGAGATGAGTATACGACCCTTGTCCTGTAGGCCTTGCATAGGTGTTCCAATGAGTTCTCACTTAGCGAAATCAAATGTTACTTGAAAGAATGTTCCACCCACAGTTATTTTCAGAGAATGCAGCCTATGGCACTATCTGCCTAGGCCCCACATGTGCATTGCAACGTTTGTAGCTTGGTGAAAGGAAGCTTTAGGGGAAAGATTTCCCTTCCCCACAGTGCTGTTTTACAGAGTGGAATATATGGCACGTTGCCTGTAGACCCGCCGTTCCTTTTCCACCAATTCTGAGATCAGATGCTAGAGGGACGACGCCTTCGCCACAGTGCTGTTTCACAAAGTTGAGGACAAGGCACTTTCCTCATAGAGTTCGCATAACGTTTCAAACCCTTCTCACCATACGACAAGGTGACAGAACGATAACCTCCCCGGCCTTTCATAGAGTTGCGTCTACTGCACTCTCTGAGTAGGTTTTCCAATAGTTCTCACTGGGTGAAATCCGATGTTAGTTGAGGGAATGTTTCACCCAGCATATTTCACAGAAGGTAGTAAATGGCACTATCGGCCTGGGCCCCGCACGTGTGTTCAAACATTTGTAGCTCTAGTGGAAGCAGGTTTCAGGTGAAACGTGGCTTCACCACAGTGTTGTTTCAACAGTTGCGCATATGGCACGTTCCATGGAAGTCATGCTTAGGTGTTGAAATTACTTTAAGTTTCTGAAACCAAATGGTGAAAGAGAGCTTCAGCATACTGTTGTTTCAGGGAGTTGAGTATATGGCACATTCCGCACAATTCCCTGCCGGGCTGTTCAAACTCCGGTAACTTAGTGAAACCAGAGGTTAGTGGGAAGATGGATTCCCCAGTGTTGTTTGACAGAATTGCGTATATGGCACTTTTTGCCTAGGGCCCGCCATGGTTTTGGACAAGCTCTAACGTAGTGAAAGCAGTTGTTCGTACCGAGATGATTTCCCCATAGTTTTGTTTCGCACAGTGAATGAAGTGTATTGGTTTTTCCGGCCAGGAGCTGCATAGGTTGTCAAAGCCAGTGCCTACAAACGCACTTACCATGTTGACCCCAGAGAGTTTTCCAGAGTTGCCACTCATATAAACCAGATCGATGTTAATTGAAAGACAACTTCACCAGATTGTTACTTAACAGATTTGGGTAGATGGCAGTTTCCTTGTAAGTCATGCCTAAGTTTTCAAACTATTTTAACGACGTGAAAGCAGATGTTCGGTGACAGTTTCTCACCAGTGGTTTTTCAGAGTTGACTCTCTGGCATTTCCTATAAGCTGCGCATGTTTTCAAACCTTCCAACGTAACGATACATGATGTTCGCTGAAAGGTGGTTTTCGCAAAGTCCAATTTCACAGAATTGAGTGCATGGCACCGTCGGCATAGCCCCGCGCATAACTTTTCAGACACTTCAGGGTGAAACGTGATGCTAGCTGAAGGATGGTTTCACCATGTGTCGATTCACAGAGATGAATGTATGACACAGGGTAGGCCTGCCTATGTCTTCAAAGAGTTCTCTCAGTGAAACCAAGTGTTAGTTGAAGTTTCTTTCACCACAGTATTGTTGGTTACAGAGTTGAATAGATGGCCCTTTCCGTCTCTGTCGCTCATAGAGTTTCAAAGACTTCTAATTTAGTGAAACGAAGTTTTGGTTGAAATAGGGTTTCTCCACAGTGTTGTTTCACAGTGTTGAGTATATGGCACTTGTCCTGTGGGTCCCGCATAGCTTTTCAAACCGTTGTCACTCGATGAAACGGAGGTTGGTTGAAGGTATGTTTCACCACAGCAGTGTTCGACAGAGCGGAGTTTACGGCACTTTAAGTGTTCCTCCCTGTAAGGTGTTTCAATCACATCTAACGTAGTGAAAGCAGATGGTGGTCGGAAGATGGTTTCACCACACTGTTGTTTCACGGTATTGAGTACATGGTTCTATTCTTCTAGGCCAACATTTGCATTCAAACACAACTTAATGAAACCAGATGTTAGGTGAAGGATCATTTCCTCAGAGCGTTGTTTCACAGAGTTGCGTATATGGCACTTTCCGTGTAGGTCATGCGTTGCTTGTCAAACTGCTTTAGTTTTCTGAAACTACATACTCATGAAAGAATCTTCGTCCAGAGTGCTTTTTTTTCAAAGCGTCGAGTATACGGCACTTTCTGCATAAGCTGCGCCTAGGTTTGCAAACACTTCCAACTTAGTGACACGAGTTAGTTGAAAGATGGATTGTCCACGGTATTTTCTCACAGTATCCAGTATGTGTCACTTTCCTCATCATTACCCACATAGGTTTTCAAACCCTTCTGACTTCGTGATACCAGATGTTACTTGAAAGAGCCTTCCTTCCTGCAAAGTGCAGTTTCACCGAGTTGAATATATGGCACTGTCGGCAGATACCCCGCAAACTTTTTCACAGAGTTATGGCTTGAAACGAGATGTTCGTTGAAAGATCGTTTCACCACAGTGTTGTTTCCACCGAGTTCTGTACGTGGCACTTTCAGCAAAGGCTCCGCATAGTTTCACACCCTTCTCAGTGAACAAGATGTTAGTTGAAGGATGGTTTCCCCACAGTGGTGTTTCCCAAGTGGTGCATATGGCCTTATTCATGCAGGCCCCGCCTGCGGTTGCAAACCCTTCAGTCGTAGAGATACATGAGGTTAGATGACATAGGATTTGCCCACACACATATGTGAAGGGAGTCGAGTATATGGCACTTTCCCCATAAGCCGTGCATAGGTTTTCAAACACTTCAAACTTAGTGCCCCAAGATAATTGATAGATGGATTGTCCACTCTATTTTCTCACAGGGTCCCACAGTATATGTCACTTTCCACATCGTTCCCCACACAGGTTTTACAATGCTCCTCACATAGTTTCATAAAGATGTTAGCTGAAAAATGCTTCCCTAAGAGTTCAGTTTGAGAGTGGAGTATAGGGCAATTCTGCATAGGTCCCGCAGAGCTTTTCAAACACTTCTAACTTAGGGAAACGAAATGTTAGTTGAAAGATCGTTTCCCCACAGGGTTGTTTCACAGAGTTCAGCATATGGCACTTACCGTGTGGGCTGTGCATAGGTTTCCAAAAGAGTTCACCCTGGGCGAAATCAGATATTAGTTGAAAGAATGGCACTTTCCCCATACGCCGCGCATAGGTTTTCAAACACTTCTAACCTAAATGAAAGAAGAATTGAGTTGAAAGACGGTTTCTCACAGTGTTGTTCCACAGTTGTCAGTATCTTGTACTTCCTGCCTTTTACCCGCATAGTTTTTCAAACGCTCCTTCCTAACTTGGTGCTACAGGATATTACTCTCAAGATGGTTTCCGCAAAGTGCAGGCTGACAGAGGTGAGTGAGTATATGGCACTTTCGGCATAGGCTCCCCATGGGTTTTCTAACGCTTCCAGTTTAGTTATACAAGATGTTGATTGAAAGATGGTTTCCCCACATGTTGTGTCACAGATTTGAGTATATGACCCTTTCCGCATAACCCCCAATAGTCTTCAATTCTCAATGATTGAAACCAGATGTTATTTGAAAGATCTTTTCACCACGTCGTTGTTTCACACAGTTGAGTGTATGGCCCTTAGTTTTTAGGCTTCTCATAGGTTTTCAAACCGTTCTAAGAGGAACGAGATGGTAGTGGAAAGGTGGTTTCCCCACAGTGTTATTTCACAACGTTGAAGGCATGGCATGATCCTCGTGCATAGGCCCCGCATCTGTTTTCAAACACTTGCAACTGATATTAAGAGACAGATTGTTTCCCGACCGTGCTGTTTCACAGAGTCGAGTAAGTGGCGCGTGCACTGTAGCCCCATTATGGTTTTCGAGCCCCATTATGCTTCATTAGAGTGAAGCAAGAGATTAGTTGGAAGATGGATTCCCCACAGAGTGGCTCTAAGGCAGTTTCCTCAAAAGCCCAGCATGGGTTTTCAAACACTTCGTTCGTGAAAGAGGATGTCGGTTGAAAGACCATTTTTCCACATTTTTTTACACAATAGAGTATAAGTCACTCTCGTCAAAATTCCCTGCAAATGGTGACAACACCTGGCAGGGAAGCAAGATGTTATGAAGGATGGTTTCACCACACTGTTGTGGCACAGAGTTGAGTAATCGTACATTCCCCATTGCTGCCTGCGTGGGTTTTCAAACCCTTCTAAATTAGTGAAATCAGACGGTCGTTGAAAGAGGTTCACACCAGAGTGTTGTTTCACAGAGTTGACTATATGGCAACTTGTCTCATAGTTAACCGATCATAAGTTTTCCATCACTTCCAAATTAGTGAAACCGAAAGTTTGTTGAAAGATGGTTCCGCACACTCTGCTTTCACAGATTTGAGTGTAAGGCACTTTCTGCCTAGGCCGCAACCTGGTTTTCACACGTCTAGCTTCGAGAAACCACATGTTAGGTGAAAGGTTTCCCCACCGTCTTCTTCCATAGAGTTGAGTATAAAACTCTCAGATAAGCTGTTGTTTCACAGAGATGAGTGTACGGCACTTTCATTATAAGCTCCGCATAGGTTTTCAAACAATTTCATCTGATTGGAATAAGATTTTAGTGGCAAGCTGTTTCCCCGCAGTGTTTCTTCATACAGTTTTGTAGACGGCACTTTCGTTGTTGGCCCTGCGTGGGTCTTCAAGTACTTCTAACAGTGGAAGCAGATGATAGTTTCACCACACAGTTGTTTCACAAGGTTGAGTACATGGCACTTTTGGTGTCGACTCCACATGGGTTTTCCAACACTTCTAATGTAGTGAAATAGGATTTTGGTTGAAAGACGGTTTCCGCACAGTGTTATTTGCCAGAGTGTATGGCACTTTATACATAGACCCCGCATAAAGTTTTCAAATAGCTATAACAGAACGTAACATGAAAACATAACATAACATAACATAACATAACATAACATGACGTAACTGTAACAGAACGTAACTCAGACATAACATAATAACTCTAACATGGTGGTTGAAGGACGGTTTCTCCACAAAAGGGTGTCCCAACGTGCAGGGACTTGACAGAGTACATGGCACTTTCTGCATAAGCCCCCACGGAGTTCTTCAAACACTTCTAACCAGGTGAAACAGGATATCAGTTGAAAGAAGGTTTCTGCACAGTGTTCTTTTCACAGTGGCTGGTGTATGTAACCTTCCCCCTCGATCCCCACATAGGTCTTCAAACACTTCCAACTGAGCGAAACGAGCTGTTAGTTAAAAGATGATTTTTCCCCACTGTGTTCTTTCACACAGTTGGCTCTAGTACACTTTGTAGGCCGTGCATATGTTTTCAAACAGTTCTCAGTGAGACGAGATGCCAGTTGAAAGATGGTTTCTTCCCAGTACTCTCTCACAACGTCACTTTCCCCATCGATCCCCGCATGGGGTTTCCAACACTTCTGACTTAGTGAAAGAGAACGTTGAAAGACGTTTTCCCCACAGTGTTCTTTCATAGAGTGGGAGGCCCTTTCAGTCTGGACCACACAGGAGCTTTCAGACACTTCCAATTTAGTTGAATCAAATGTCACTTGAAAGGTGGTTTCCCCAAAGCCCGGTTGGACAGAGCTGCGTATATATGACCCTTTCCACATCATTCCCTCCATAGGTTTTCAAACATGTTTCTATGGTAGCGACACAAGGTGTTAGTTGAAAGATGGTTTCGCCAAAGTGCAGCTTGACAGAGTTGAGTATATGGCACTTTCTGCATTCATCCCGGCGTAGTTTTGCAAATGCTTCTAACGTCCTAAATCAGGTGGTCACAAGACCTTTTACCCAGAGTGCTCTTTCACACAGTTGACTATATGGCACTTTGTAGGTTTTCAGACAGTTCACAGTGAAACCAGATGTTAGTCGCAAGATTGTTTCCCTACAGCGTCGTTTCACAGAATGGAGTACACGGCCCTTGCGCATAGGCCCTGCAGAAGTTTTCCAACCCTTTTAACTTGGCGACAGCAGATGTGAGTTGGAAGACCGTTTCTCCCCACAGTACGATTTGGCTGTGTCGAGTATACGTCACTTTTCTCATGGTTCCTAGGAGAGTGTTTGAAACACTTCTAACACGGTGAAACAAGATGTTAGTTGAAAGGTGGTTTCCCCAAAAGCTGCTTGACACACTTGAGCATAGGGCACTTTCCGCATAAGCCCCCATAGGTTTTCACATACTTCCAACAAGTGAACCCAGATGCCCTTTGGCTGTGGGGTGAAGCCTGTGGCTTCACCACAGTGAGTTTTACAGAGTTGAGCCTATAGCACTTCCCGCGTAGTACCGGCATAGGTTTGCAAACACTTCTAAGTGGAACAAGAAGAGGTTAATTGAAACGTGGAAACCCCACAGTGTTGTTTCAGAGTTGACTATGTGGCACTTTTGACGCCGGCCCTGCACGGGTGTTCAAATACTTCCAACCTCGTGAAGAGAGACGTTATTGGAAAAATGGCTTCCCCACAGTGACTCACAGAGGTGACTGTATGACACTTTTGGTGTAGTCTCCGCCCGGTTTTCAAAGACTTCTAACTTAGTGAAATATGTTAGTTGGAAGATGGTTCCCCAAGCTCTTGTGTCACAGAGCTGAGTACCTGGCACTTTCCGCCTAGACCCCGAATAGTTTTCAAACCGTTTTCAATTCGTGAGGCCAGATGTTAGCTGAAAGATCGTTTCAGCACACTGTTGTTTCCCACAGTTGAGTATGTGGCACTTAGCCGTTAGGCTTCTCCTAGGTTTTCAAACACTC
This sequence comes from Panthera pardus, assembly GCF_024362965.1. Classification (NCBI taxonomy): domain Eukaryota; kingdom Metazoa; phylum Chordata; class Mammalia; order Carnivora; family Felidae; genus Panthera; species Panthera pardus. The sequence goes on from NW_026526709.1 coordinate 50,096, forward strand.
CTATCTCAGCGAACCCAGACGGTAGTTGAAAGGCGGCTTCCCCACAGTGTAGTTTCCCAGAGGTGAGTGTATGGCACCATCCTGCTACGCCCTGCGTGCGTTTTCAAACACTTGTTACTGAGTGCAACCAGATCTCAGCAGAAAGATGCTTCCCAGATAGACTTGTGTCCCGAGGTGAGTATGAGACACTTTCGGCGTAGGCCCCGCGTGGTTTTCAAACACCTCTAACTTAGTGAAGCGAGAGATGAGTTGGAGGATGGGTTCCACACAGTGGTCTATCTCAGAGTTGCCTATATGGCCCTTTCCGCACAGATCCCGCATAGCTGTGAAGCCATTTTAACTTAGTGAAACTAGATGATAGTTGAAACAACGTTGCCCCACAAGCTTTTCGCAAGGTGATGGCACTTTCCGTGTAGGCTTCACATAGGTTTCCAAACACGTTTCACTTAGTGAGACCCGGGGTAGACCGTGAACGACGGTTTCCTCCCAATGTTCTTTCCCAGAAAGGAGTGTACGGCACTCTCCACTTCGGCCCCGCATGTGTTTTTCAACGCTTGTAATTTAGTGTAACCAGACGTTCAGTGAAAGGTTGTTTCCCCAAGTGTTTGTATCCCTGAGGTGAGTGTCTAGCGCTTTCCCTGTACGCCCCGCATAGGGTTTCAAACTCTTCTAATTTTGTGAAACGAGATCTTTCTTAACGACGGTTTTGCCACACTGTTTTTTTTCACAGAGTTACATACAAGGCACTTTCCGCATAAGCCCTCCATGGGTTTTCCAACATTTATAACGTAGTGAACAAGGTGTGAGCTGAAAGAGTGAAACACTTGTAACTTAGTGACACATGATGACAGTGGAAAAACGCTTTCTCCACAGGATTCTTTCACAGTGGCTGCTATATGTCACCTTCCACGTCGTTTCCAGCATACATTTTCTAAGTTTTCTACGTCAAACAGGATGTTAGTTGGAGGATGGTTTCCTCACTTTGTTGTTTGGCAGAATTGAGTATACGGCCCTGTCGTTATCGGCCCCGCCTGCTTTTTCACGCATTTTTGACTTAGTGATACAAGATGTTAGTTGAGAGATGGTTTGTCCACGGTATTCTCTCACAGGGTCGTGTGTATGTCCCTTTCCTCGTTGTTCCCTGCCTGGCTTGTCAAACCCTTCTAACGTAGGGATACAAGATGTAACTTGAAAGATGGTTTTCGCCAAGTGCACTTCGACAGAGTTGAGTGTACGGTTCTGTCGGCACATGACCCGCATAGTTTGTCCACCACTTCTAATGTAGTGAAGCGATGTGTTACTTGAAAGAGAGTTTCTTCGCTTTGTCGTTTCATAGGTTCTTTGTCACTTGCCGCGTAGACCCTGCCTAAGTTTTCAAACGGTGGTGACTGACTGAAATCAGGTGCTAGTTGAAAGATGTTTTCAGCACAGTGTGTTTTCCCAGAGTTGAGCATCTCGCACTTCCCGTCTAGTCCGTGCTTAGATTTCCAGACTCTTCTATCTTGGTGGAACAAGAAGTTACTTGCAAGGTGGTTTGTCCAGAGTACTCTCTCACAGCGTCGACTATGGGTCACTTTCCACATCGTTCCCCGCATAGGTTTTGAAACGCTTCTAATGTAGGGATGGAAGCTGTTAGTTGGAAAGATGGTTGCCACAAAGTGCAGTTTGACATTATGAGCCGTGCCTAGGTTTTCAGTGAGTTCTCACTCGGTGAAACCAGATGGCAGTTGGAAGATTGTTGCACCGCAACGTTGTTTCACAGAGTGGAGTATATGACACTATCCGCCTAGGCCCCGCGTGTGTATCCAAACATTGCACACTTCGTGAAAGACGCTCTAAGGTGAAAGAGTATTTCCCCCGAGTGTTTCAGAGTGGAGTATAGGGAACTTGCCACGTAGATCGTGCATAGGTTTTCAAACATTTTAACTTTGTGAAACCAGATGGTAGGCGAAAGATTCCTTCTCCACCCTGTTGGTTCACAGAGTTGTGTATATGACACTATCCTCCTAAGCCGCGCAAGGGTTTTCAAAGGCGTCTCCCTTAGTGACACAAGTTGTCACTTGAAAGATGGTTTGTCCACAGTAGTCTCTCACAGGGTCGATTAAAGGTCATTTTCCGCATCATTCCCCGCATAGGTTTGCAAACACTTCTACCTTCGTGAAGGAAGATGGTAGTGGAAATTTGGTTGTTGCAGGCTGTAGGGTGACAGGTTTGAGTAGTTGGCACTATTGGCCTAGGCTCCGCGTAGCTATTCAAAGACTTCTAACCTTGTGAAACGGGATGCTACTTGAAAGACGCTTTCTCCCCCTGTTGTTTCACAGAGATGAGTATACGACCCTTGTCCTGTAGGCCTTGCATAGGTGTTCCCATGAGTTCTCACTTAGCGAAATCAAATGTTACTTGAAAGAATGTTCCACCCACAGTTATTTTCAGAGAATGCAGCCTATGGCACTATCTGCCTAGGCCCCACATGTGCATTGCAACGTTTGTAGCTTGGTGAAAGGAAGCTTTAGGGGAAAGATTTCCCTTCCCCACAGTGCTGTTTTACAGAGTGGAATATATGGCACGTTGCCTGTAGACCCGCCGTTCCTTTTCCACCAATTCTGAGATCAGATGCTAGAGGGACGACGCCTTCGCCACAGTGCTGTTTCACAAAGTTGAGGACAAGGCACTTTCCTCATAGAGTTCGCATAACGTTTCAAACCCTTCTCACCATACGACAAGGTGACAGAACGATAACCTCCCCGGCCTTTCATAGAGTTGCGTCTACTGCACTCTCTGAGTAGGTTTTCCAATAGTTCTCACTGGGTGAAATCCGATGTTAGTTGAGGGAATGTTTCACCCAGCATATTTCACAGAAGGTAGTAAATGGCACTATCGGCCTGGGCCCCGCACGTGTGTTCAAACATTTGTAGCTCTAGTGGAAGCAGGTTTCAGGTGAAACGTGGCTTCACCACAGTGTTGTTTCAACAGTTGCGCATATGGCACGTTCCATGGAAGTCATGCTTAGGTGTTGAAATTACTTTAAGTTTCTGAAACCAAATGGTGAAAGAGAGCTTCAGCATACTGTTGTTTCAGGGAGTTGAGTATATGGCACATTCCGCACAATTCCCTGCCGGGCTGTTCAAACTCCGGTAACTTAGTGAAACCAGAGGTTAGTGGGAAGATGGATTCCCCAGTGTTGTTTGACAGAATTGCGTATATGGCACTTTTTGCCTAGGGCCCGCCATGGTTTTGGACAAGCTCTAACGTAGTGAAAGCAGTTGTTCGTACCGAGATGATTTCCCCATAGTTTTGTTTCGCACAGTGAATGAAGTGTATTGGTTTTTCCGGCCAGGAGCTGCATAGGTTGTCAAAGCCAGTGCCTACAAACGCACTTACCATGTTGACCCCAGAGAGTTTTCCAGAGTTGCCACTCATATAAACCAGATCGATGTTAATTGAAAGACAACTTCACCAGATTGTTACTTAACAGATTTGGGTAGATGGCAGTTTCCTTGTAAGTCATGCCTAAGTTTTCAAACTATTTTAACGACGTGAAAGCAGATGTTCGGTGACAGTTTCTCACCAGTGGTTTTTCAGAGTTGACTCTCTGGCATTTCCTATAAGCTGCGCATGTTTTCAAACCTTCCAACGTAACGATACATGATGTTCGCTGAAAGGTGGTTTTCGCAAAGTCCAATTTCACAGAATTGAGTGCATGGCACCGTCGGCATAGCCCCGCGCATAACTTTTCAGACACTTCAGGGTGAAACGTGATGCTAGCTGAAGGATGGTTTCACCATGTGTCGATTCACAGAGATGAATGTATGACACAGGGTAGGCCTGCCTATGTCTTCAAAGAGTTCTCTCAGTGAAACCAAGTGTTAGTTGAAGTTTCTTTCACCACAGTATTGTTGGTTACAGAGTTGAATAGATGGCCCTTTCCGTCTCTGTCGCTCATAGAGTTTCAAAGACTTCTAATTTAGTGAAACGAAGTTTTGGTTGAAATAGGGTTTCTCCACAGTGTTGTTTCACAGTGTTGAGTATATGGCACTTGTCCTGTGGGTCCCGCATAGCTTTTCAAACCGTTGTCACTCGATGAAACGGAGGTTGGTTGAAGGTATGTTTCACCACAGCAGTGTTCGACAGAGCGGAGTTTACGGCACTTTAAGTGTTCCTCCCTGTAAGGTGTTTCAATCACATCTAACGTAGTGAAAGCAGATGGTGGTCGGAAGATGGTTTCACCACACTGTTGTTTCACGGTATTGAGTACATGGTTCTATTCTTCTAGGCCAACATTTGCATTCAAACACAACTTAATGAAACCAGATGTTAGGTGAAGGATCATTTCCTCAGAGCGTTGTTTCACAGAGTTGCGTATATGGCACTTTCCGTGTAGGTCATGCGTTGCTTGTCAAACTGCTTTAGTTTTCTGAAACTACATACTCATGAAAGAATCTTCGTCCAGAGTGCTTTTTTTTCAAAGCGTCGAGTATACGGCACTTTCTGCATAAGCTGCGCCTAGGTTTGCAAACACTTCCAACTTAGTGACACGAGTTAGTTGAAAGATGGATTGTCCACGGTATTTTCTCACAGTATCCAGTATGTGTCACTTTCCTCATCATTACCCACATAGGTTTTCAAACCCTTCTGACTTCGTGATACCAGATGTTACTTGAAAGAGCCTTCCTTCCTGCAAAGTGCAGTTTCACCGAGTTGAATATATGGCACTGTCGGCAGATACCCCGCAAACTTTTTCACAGAGTTATGGCTTGAAACGAGATGTTCGTTGAAAGATCGTTTCACCACAGTGTTGTTTCCACCGAGTTCTGTACGTGGCACTTTCAGCAAAGGCTCCGCATAGTTTCACACCCTTCTCAGTGAACAAGATGTTAGTTGAAGGATGGTTTCCCCACAGTGGTGTTTCCCAAGTGGTGCATATGGCCTTATTCATGCAGGCCCCGCCTGCGGTTGCAAACCCTTCAGTCGTAGAGATACATGAGGTTAGATGACATAGGATTTGCCCACACACATATGTGAAGGGAGTCGAGTATATGGCACTTTCCCCATAAGCCGTGCATAGGTTTTCAAACACTTCAAACTTAGTGCCCCAAGATAATTGATAGATGGATTGTCCACTCTATTTTCTCACAGGGTCCCACAGTATATGTCACTTTCCACATCGTTCCCCACACAGGTTTTACAATGCTCCTCACGTAGTTTCATAAAGATGTTAGCTGAAAAATGCTTCCCTAAGAGTTCAGTTTGAGAGTGGAGTATAGGGCAATTCTGCATAGGTCCCGCAGAGCTTTTCAAACACTTCTAACTTAGGGAAACGAAATGTTAGTTGAAAGATCGTTTCCCCACAGGGTTGTTTCACAGAGTTCAGCATATGGCACTTACCGTGTGGGCTGTGCATAGGTTTCCAAAAGAGTTCACCCTGGGCGAAATCAGATATTAGTTGAAAGAATGGCACTTTCCCCATACGCCGCGCATAGGTTTTCAAACACTTCTAACCTAAATGAAAGAAGAATTGAGTTGAAAGACGGTTTCTCACAGTGTTGTTCCACAGTTGTCAGTATCTTGTACTTCCTGCCTTTTACCCGCATAGTTTTTCAAACGCTCCTTCCTAACTTGGTGCTACAGGATATTACTCTCAAGATGGTTTCCGCAAAGTGCAGGCTGACAGAGGTGAGTGAGTATATGGCACTTTCGGCATAGGCTCCCCATGGGTTTTCTAACGCTTCCAGTTTAGTTATACAAGATGTTGATTGAAAGATGGTTTCCCCACATGTTGTGTCACAGATTTGAGTATATGACCCTTTCCGCATAACCCCCAATAGTCTTCAATTCTCAATGATTGAAACCAGATGTTATTTGAAAGATCTTTTCACCACGTCGTTGTTTCACACAGTTGAGTGTATGGCCCTTAGTTTTTAGGCTTCTCATAGGTTTTCAAACCGTTCTAAGAGGAACGAGATGGTAGTGGAAAGGTGGTTTCCCCACAGTGTTATTTCACAACGTTGAAGGCATGGCATGATCCTCGTGCATAGGCCCCGCATCTGTTTTCAAACACTTGCAACTGATATTAAGAGACAGATTGTTTCCCGACCGTGCTGTTTCACAGAGTCGAGTAAGTGGCGCTTGCACTGTAGCCCCATTATGGTTTTCGAGCCCCATTATGCTTCATTAGAGTGAAGCAAGAGATTAGTTGGAAGATGGATTCCCCACAGAGTGGCTCTAAGGCAGTTTCCTCAAAAGCCCAGCATGGGTTTTCAAACACTTCGTTCGTGAAAGAGGATGTCGGTTGAAAGACCATTTTTCCACATTTTTTTACACAATAGAGTATAAGTCACTCTCGTCAAAATTCCCTGCAAATGGTGACAACACCTGGCAGGGAAGCAAGATGTTATGAAGGATGGTTTCACCACACTGTTGTGGCACAGAGTTGAGTAATCGTACATTCCCCATTGCTGCCTGCGTGGGTTTTCAAACCCTTCTAAATTAGTGAAATCAGACGGTCGTTGAAAGAGGTTCACACCAGAGTGTTGTTTCACAGAGTTGACTATATGGCAACTTGTCTCATAGTTAACCGATCATAAGTTTTCCATCACTTCCAAATTAGTGAAACCGAAAGTTTGTTGAAAGATGGTTCCGCACACTCTGCTTTCACAGATTTGAGTGTAAGGCACTTTCTGCCTAGGCCGCAACCTGGTTTTCACACGTCTAGCTTCGAGAAACCACATGTTAGGTGAAAGGTTTCCCCACCGTCTTCTTCCATAGAGTTGAGTATAAAACTCTCAGATAAGCTGTTGTTTCACAGAGATGAGTGTACGGCACTTTCATTATAAGCTCCGCATAGGTTTTCAAACAATTTCATCTGATTGGAATAAGATTTTAGTGGCAAGCTGTTTCCCCGCAGTGTTTCTTCATACAGTTTTGTAGACGGCACTTTCGTTGTTGGCCCTGCGTGGGTCTTCAAGTACTTCTAACAGTGGAAGCAGATGATAGTTTCACCACACAGTTGTTTCACAAGGTTGAGTACATGGCACTTTTGGTGTCGACTCCACATGGGTTTTCCAACACTTCTAATGTAGTGAAATAGGATTTTGGTTGAAAGACGGTTTCCGCACAGTGTTATTTGCCAGAGTGTATGGCACTTTATACATAGACCCCGCATAAAGTTTTCAAATAGCTATAACAGAACGTAACATGAAAACATAACATAACATAACATAACATAACATAACATAACATGACGTAACTGTAACAGAACGTAACTCAGACATAACATAATAACTCTAACATGGTGGTTGAAGGACGGTTTCTCCACAAAAGGGTGTCCCAACGTGCAGGGACTTGACAGAGTACATGGCACTTTCTGCATAAGCCCCCACGGAGTTCTTCAAACACTTCTAACCAGGTGAAACAGGATATCAGTTGAAAGAAGGTTTCTGCACAGTGTTCTTTTCACAGTGGCTGGTGTATGTAACCTTCCCCCTCGATCCCCACATAGGTCTTCAAACACTTCCAACTGAGCGAAACGAGCTGTTAGTTAAAAGATGATTTTTCCCCACTGTGTTCTTTCACACAGTTGACTCTAGTACACTTTGTAGGCCGTGCATATGTTTTCAAACAGTTCTCAGTGAGACGAGATGCCAGTTGAAAGATGGTTTCTTCCCAGTACTCTCTCACAACGTCACTTTCCCCATCGATCCCCGCATGGGGTTTCCAACACTTCTGACTTAGTGAAAGAGAACGTTGAAAGACGTTTTCCCCACAGTGTTCTTTCATAGAGTGGGAGGCCCTTTCAGTCTGGACCACACAGGAGCTTTCAGACACTTCCAATTTAGTTGAATCAAATGTCACTTGAAAGGTGGTTTCCCCAAAGCCCGGTTGGACAGAGCTGCGTATATATGACCCTTTCCACATCATTCCCTCCATAGGTTTTCAAACATGTTTCTATGGTAGCGACACAAGGTGTTAGTTGAAAGATGGTTTCGCCAAAGTGCAGCTTGACAGAGTTGAGTATATGGCACTTTCTGCATTCATCCCGGCGTAGTTTTGCAAATGCTTCTAACGTCCTAAATCAGGTGGTCACAAGACCTTTTACCCAGAGTGCTCTTTCACACAGTTGACTATATGGCACTTTGTAGGTTTTCAGACAGTTCACAGTGAAACCAGATGTTAGTCGCAAGATTGTTTCCCTACAGCGTCGTTTCACAGAATGGAGTACACGGCCCTTGCGCATAGGCCCTGCAGAAGTTTTCCAACCCTTTTAACTTGGCGACAGCAGATGTGAGTTGGAAGACCGTTTCTCCCCACAGTACGATTTGGCTGTGTCGAGTATACGTCACTTTTCTCATGGTTCCTAGGAGAGTGTTTGAAACACTTCTAACACGGTGAAACAAGATGTTAGTTGAAAGGTGGTTTCCCCAAAAGCTGCTTGACACACTTGAGCATAGGGCACTTTCCGCATAAGCCCCCATAGGTTTTCACATACTTCCAACAAGTGAACCCAGATGCCCTTTGGCTGTGGGGTGAAGCCTGTGGCTTCACCACAGTGAGTTTTACAGAGTTGAGCCTATAGCACTTCCCGCGTAGTACCGGCATAGGTTTGCAAACACTTCTAAGTGGAACAAGAAGAGGTTAATTGAAACGTGGAAACCCCACAGTGTTGTTTCAGAGTTGACTATGTGGCACTTTTGACGCCGGCCCTGCACGGGTGTTCAAATACTTCCAACCTCGTGAAGAGAGACGTTATTGGAAAAATGGCTTCCCCACAGTGACTCACAGAGGTGACTGTATGACACTTTTGGTGTAGTCTCCGCCCGGTTTTCAAAGACTTCTAACTTAGTGAAATATGTTAGTTGGAAGATGGTTCCCCAAGCTCTTGTGTCACAGAGCTGAGTACCTGGCACTTTCCGCCTAGACCCCGAATAGTTTTCAAACCGTTTTCAATTCGTGAGGCCAGATGTTAGCTGAAAGATCGTTTCAGCACACTGTTGTTTCCCACAGTTGAGTATGTGGCACTTAGCCGTTAGGCTTCTCCTAGGTTTTCAAACACTCCTATCTCAGCGAACCCAGACGGTAGTTGAAAGGCGGCTTCCCCACAGTGTAGTTTCCCAGAGGTGAGTGTATGGCACCATCCTGCTACGCCCTGCGTGCGTTTTCAAACACTTGTTACTGAGTGCAACCAGATCTCAGCAGAAAGATGCTTCCCAGATAGACTTGTGTCCCGAGGTGAGTATGAGACACTTTCGGCATAGGCCCCGCGTGGTTTTCAAACACCTCTAACTTAGTGAAGCGAGAGATGAGTTGGAGGATGGGTTCCACACAGTGGTCTATCTCAGAGTTGCCTATATGGCCCTTTCCGCACAGATCCCGCATAGCTGTGAAGCCATTTTAACTTAGTGAAACTAGATGATAGTTGAAACAACGTTGCCCCACAAGCTTTTCGCAAGGTGATGGCACTTTCCGTGTAGGCTTCACATAGGTTTCCAAACACGTTTCACTTAGTGAGACCCGGGGTAGACCGTGAACGACGGTTTCCTCCCAATGTTCTTTCCCAGAAAGGAGTGTACGGCACTCTCCACTTCGGCCCCGCATGTGTTTTTCAACGCTTGTAATTTAGTGTAACCAGACGTTCAGTGAAAGGTTGTTTCCCCAAGTGTTTGTATCCCTGAGGTGAGTGTCTAGCGCTTTCCCTGTACGCCCCGCATAGGGTTTCAAACTCTTCTAATTTTGTGAAACGAGATCTTTCTTAACGACGGTTTTGCCACACTGTTTTTTTTCACAGAGTTACATACAAGGCACTTTCCGCATAAGCCCTCCATGGGTTTTCCAACATTTATAACGTAGTGAACAAGGTGTGAGCTGAAAGAGTGAAACACTTGTAACTTAGTGACACATGATGACAGTGGAAAAACGCTTTCTCCACAGGATTCTTTCACAGTGGCTGCTATATGTCACCTTCCACGTCGTTTCCAGCATACATTTTCTAAGTTTTCTACGTCAAACAGGATGTTAGTTGGAGGATGGTTTCCTCACTTTGTTGTTTGGCAGAATTGAGTATACGGCCCTGTCGTTATCGGCCCCGCCTGCTTTTTCACGCATTTTTGACTTAGTGATACAAGATGTTAGTTGAGAGATGGTTTGTCCACGGTATTCTCTCACAGGGTCGTGTGTATGTCCCTTTCCTCGTTGTTCCCTGCCTGGCTTGTCAAACCCTTCTAACGTAGGGATACAAGATGTAACTTGAAAGATGGTTTTCGCCAAGTGCACTTCGACAGAGTTGAGTGTACGGTTCTGTCGGCACATGACCCGCATAGTTTGTCCACCACTTCTAATGTAGTGAAGCGATGTGTTACTTGAAAGAGAGTTTCTTCGCTTTGTCGTTTCATAGGTTCTTTGTCACTTGCCGCGTAGACCCTGCCTAAGTTTTCAAACGGTGGTGACTGACTGAAATCAGGTGCTAGTTGAAAGATGTTTTCAGCACAGTGTGTTTTCCCAGAGTTGAGCATCTCGCACTTCCCGTCTAGTCCGTGCTTAGATTTCCAGACTCTTCTATCTTGGTGGAACAAGAAGTTACTTGCAAGGTGGTTTGTCCAGAGTACTCTCTCACAGCGTCGACTATGGGTCACTTTCCACATCGTTCCCCGCATAGGTTTTGAAACGCTTCTAATGTAGGGATGGAAGCTGTTAGTTGGAAAGATGGTTGCCACAAAGTGCAGTTTGACATTATGAGCCGTGCCTAGGTTTTCAGTGAGTTCTCACTCGGTGAAACCAGATGGCAGTTGGAAGATTGTTGCACCGCAACGTTGTTTCACAGAGTGGAGTATATGACACTATCCGCCTAGGCCCCGCGTGTGTATCCAAACATTGCACACTTCGTGAAAGACGCTCTAAGGTGAAAGAGTATTTCCCCCGAGTGTTTCAGAGTGGAGTATAGGGAACTTGCCACGTAGATCGTGCATAGGTTTTCAAACATTTTAACTTTGTGAAACCAGATGGTAGGCGAAAGATTCCTTCTCCACCCTGTTGGTTCACAGAGTTGTGTATATGACACTATCCTCCTAAGCCGCGCAAGGGTTTTCAAAGGCGTCTCCCTTAGTGACACAAGTTGTCACTTGAAAGATGGTTTGTCCACAGTAGTCTCTCACAGGGTCGATTAAAGGTCATTTTCCGCATCATTCCCCGCATAGGTTTGCAAACACTTCTACCTTCGTGAAGGAAGATGGTAGTGGAAATTTGGTTGTTGCAGGCTGTAGGGTGACAGGTTTGAGTAGTTGGCACTATTGGCCTAGGCTCCGCGTAGCTATTCAAAGACTTCTAACCTTGTGAAACGGGATGCTACTTGAAAGACGCTTTCTCCCCCTGTTGTTTCACAGAGATGAGTATACGACCCTTGTCCTGTAGGCCTTGCATAGGTGTTCCAATGAGTTCTCACTTAGCGAAATCAAATGTTACTTGAAAGAATGTTCCACCCACAGTTATTTTCAGAGAATGCAGCCTATGGCACTATCTGCCTAGGCCCCACATGTGCATTGCAACGTTTGTAGCTTGGTGAAAGGAAGCTTTAGGGGAAAGATTTCCCTTCCCCACAGTGCTGTTTTACAGAGTGGAATATATGGCACGTTGCCTGTAGACCCGCCGTTCCTTTTCCACCAATTCTGAGATCAGATGCTAGAGGGACGACGCCTTCGCCACAGTGCTGTTTCACAAAGTTGAGGACAAGGCACTTTCCTCATAGAGTTCGCATAACGTTTCAAACCCTTCTCACCATACGACAAGGTGACAGAACGATAACCTCCCCGGCCTTTCATAGAGTTGCGTCTACTGCACTCTCTGAGTAGGTTTTCCAATAGTTCTCACTGGGTGAAATCCGATGTTAGTTGAGGGAATGTTTCACCCAGCATATTTCACAGAAGGTAGTAAATGGCACTATCGGCCTGGGCCCCGCACGTGTGTTCAAACATTTGTAGCTCTAGTGGAAGCAGGTTTCAGGTGAAACGTGGCTTCACCACAGTGTTGTTTCAACAGTTGCGCATATGGCACGTTCCATGGAAGTCATGCTTAGGTGTTGAAATTACTTTAAGTTTCTGAAACCAAATGGTGAAAGAGAGCTTCAGCATACTGTTGTTTCAGGGAGTTGAGTATATGGCACATTCCGCACAATTCCCTGCCGGGCTGTTCAAACTCCGGTAACTTAGTGAAACCAGAGGTTAGTGGGAAGATGGATTCCCCAGTGTTGTTTGACAGAATTGCGTATATGGCACTTTTTGCCTAGGGCCCGCCATGGTTTTGGACAAGCTCTAACGTAGTGAAAGCAGTTGTTCGTACCGAGATGATTTCCCCATAGTTTTGTTTCGCACAGTGAATGAAGTGTATTGGTTTTTCCGGCCAGGAGCTGCATAGGTTGTCAAAGCCAGTGCCTACAAACGCACTTACCATGTTGACCCCAGAGAGTTTTCCAGAGTTGCCACTCATATAAACCAGATCGATGTTAATTGAAAGACAACTTCACCAGATTGTTACTTAACAGATTTGGGTAGATGGCAGTTTCCTTGTAAGTCATGCCTAAGTTTTCAAACTATTTTAACGACGTGAAAGCAGATGTTCGGTGACAGTTTCTCACCAGTGGTTTTTCAGAGTTGACTCTCTGGCATTTCCTATAAGCTGCGCATGTTTTCAAACCTTCCAACGTAACGATACATGATGTTCGCTGAAAGGTGGTTTTCGCAAAGTCCAATTTCACAGAATTGAGTGCATGGCACCGTCGGCATAGCCCCGCGCATAACTTTTCAGACACTTCAGGGTGAAACGTGATGCTAGCTGAAGGATGGTTTCACCATGTGTCGATTCACAGAGATGAATGTATGACACAGGGTAGGCCTGCCTATGTCTTCAAAGAGTTCTCTCAGTGAAACCAAGTGTTAGTTGAAGTTTCTTTCACCACAGTATTGTTGGTTACAGAGTTGAATAGATGGCCCTTTCCGTCTCTGTCGCTCATAGAGTTTCAAAGACTTCTAATTTAGTGAAACGAAGTTTTGGTTGAAATAGGGTTTCTCCACAGTGTTGTTTCACAGTGTTGAGTATATGGCACTTGTCCTGTGGGTCCCGCATAGCTTTTCAAACCGTTGTCACTCGATGAAACGGAGGTTGGTTGAAGGTATGTTTCACCACAGCAGTGTTCGACAGAGCGGAGTTTACGGCACTTTAAGTGTTCCTCCCTGTAAGGTGTTTCAATCACATCTAACGTAGTGAAAGCAGATGGTGGTCGGAAGATGGTTTCACCACACTGTTGTTTCACGGTATTGAGTACATGGTTCTATTCTTCTAGGCCAACATTTGCATTCAAACACAACTTAATGAAACCAGATGTTAGGTGAAGGATCATTTCCTCAGAGCGTTGTTTCACAGAGTTGCGTATATGGCACTTTCCGTGTAGGTCATGCGTTGCTTGTCAAACTGCTTTAGTTTTCTGAAACTACATACTCATGAAAGAATCTTCGTCCAGAGTGCTTTTTTTTCAAAGCGTCGAGTATACGGCACTTTCTGCATAAGCCGCGCCTAGGTTTGCAAACACTTCCAACTTAGTGACACGAGCTAGTTGAAAGATGGATTGTCCACGGTATTTTCTCACAGTATCCAGTATGTGTCACTTTCCTCATCATTTCCCACATAGGTTTTCAAACCCTTCTGACTTCGTGATACCAGATGTTACTTGAAAGAGCCTTCCTTCCTGCAAAGTGCAGTTTCACCGAGTTGAATATATGGCACTGTCGGCAGATACCCCGCAAACTTTTTCACAGAGTTATGGCTTGAAACGAGATGTTCGTTGAAAGATCGTTTCACCACAGTGTTGTTTCCACCGAGTTCTGTACGTGGCACTTTCAGCAAAGGCTCCGCATAGTTTCACACCCTTCTCAGTGAACAAGATGTTAGTTGAAGGATGGTTTCCCCACAGTGGTGTTTCCCAAGTGGTGCATATGGCCTTATTCATGCAGGCCCCGCCTGCGGTTGCAAACCCTTCAGTCGTAGAGATACATGAGGTTAGATGACATAGGATTTGCCCACACACATATGTGAAGGGAGTCGAGTATATGGCACTTTCCCCATAAGCCGTGCATAGGTTTTCAAACACTTCAAACTTAGTGCCCCAAGATAATTGATAGATGGATTGTCCACTCTATTTTCTCACAGGGTCCCACAGTATATGTCACTTTCCACATCGTTCCCCACACAGGTTTTACAATGCTCCTCACGTAGTTTCATAAAGATGTTAGCTGAAAAATGCTTCCCTAAGAGTTCAGTTTGAGAGTGGAGTATAGGGCAATTCTGCATAGGTCCCGCAGAGCTTTTCAAACACTTCTAACTTAGGGAAACGAAATGTTAGTTGAAAGATCGTTTCCCCACAGGGTTGTTTCACAGAGTTCAGCATATGGCACTTACCGTGTGGGCTGTGCATAGGTTTCCAAAAGAGTTCACCCTGGGCGAAATCAGATATTAGTTGAAAGAATGGCACTTTCCCCATACGCCGCGCATAGGTTTTCAAACACTTCTAACCTAAATGAAAGAAGAATTGAGTTGAAAGACGGTTTCTCACAGTGTTGTTCCACAGTTGTCAGTATCTTGTACTTCCTGCCTTTTACCCGCATAGTTTTTCAAACGCTCCTTCCTAACTTGGTGCTACAGGATATTACTCTCAAGATGGTTTCCGCAAAGTGCAGGCTGACAGAGGTGAGTGAGTATATGGCACTTTCGGCATAGGCTCCCCATGGGTTTTCTAACGCTTCCAGTTTAGTTATACAAGATGTTGATTGAAAGATGGTTTCCCCACATGTTGTGTCACAGATTTGAGTATATGACCCTTTCCGCATAACCCCCAATAGTCTTCAATTCTCAATGATTGAAACCAGATGTTATTTGAAAGATCTTTTCACCACGTCGTTGTTTCACACAGTTGAGTGTATGGCCCTTAGTTTTTAGGCTTCTCATAGGTTTTCAAACCGTTCTAAGAGGAACGAGATGGTAGTGGAAAGGTGGTTTCCCCACAGTGTTATTTCACAACGTTGAAGGCATGGCATGATCCTCGTGCATAGGCCCCGCATCTGTTTTCAAACACTTGCAACTGATATTAAGAGACAGATTGTTTCCCGACCGTGCTGTTTCACAGAGTCGAGTAAGTGGCGCGTGCACTGTAGCCCCATTATGGTTTTCGAGCCCCATTATGCTTCATTAGAGTGAAGCAAGAGATTAGTTGGAAGATGGATTCCCCACAGAGTGGCTCTAAGGCAGTTTCCTCAAAAGCCCAGCATGGGTTTTCAAACACTTCGTTCGTGAAAGAGGATGTCGGTTGAAAGACCATTTTTCCACATTTTTTTACACAATAGAGTATAAGTCACTCTCGTCAAAATTCCCTGCAAATGGTGACAACACCTGGCAGGGAAGCAAGATGTTATGAAGGATGGTTTCACCACACTGTTGTGGCACAGAGTTGAGTAATCGTACATTCCCCATTGCTGCCTGCGTGGGTTTTCAAACCCTTCTAAATTAGTGAAATCAGACGGTCGTTGAAAGAGGTTCACACCAGAGTGTTGTTTCACAGAGTTGACTATATGGCAACTTGTCTCATAGTTAACCGATCATAAGTTTTCCATCACTTCCAAATTAGTGAAACCGAAAGTTTGTTGAAAGATGGTTCCGCACACTCTGCTTTCACAGATTTGAGTGTAAGGCACTTTCTGCATAGGCCGCAACCTGGTTTTCACACGTCTAGCTTCGAGAAACCACATGTTAGGTGAAAGGTTTCCCCACCGTCTTCTTCCATAGAGTTGAGTATAAAACTCTCAGATAAGCTGTTGTTTCACAGAGATGAGTGTACGGCACTTTCATTATAAGCTCCGCATAGGTTTTCAAACAATTTCATCTGATTGGAATAAGATTTTAGTGGCAAGCTGTTTCCCCGCAGTGTTTCTTCATACAGTTTTGTAGACGGCACTTTCGTTGTTGGCCCTGCGTGGGTCTTCAAGTACTTCTAACAGTGGAAGCAGATGATAGTTTCACCACACAGTTGTTTCACAAGGTTGAGTACATGGCACTTTTGGTGTCGACTCCACATGGGTTTTCCAACACTTCTAATGTAGTGAAATAGGATTTTGGTTGAAAGACGGTTTCCGCACAGTGTTATTTGCCAGAGTGTATGGCACTTTATACATAGACCCCGCATAAAGTTTTCAAATAGCTATAACAGAACGTAACATGAAAACATAACATAACATAACATAACATAACATAACATAACATAACATAACATGACGTAACTGTAACAGAACGTAACTCAGACATAACATAATAACTCTAACATGGTGGTTGAAGGACGGTTTCTCCACAAAAGGGTGTCCCAACGTGCAGGGACTTGACAGAGTACATGGCACTTTCTGCATAAGCCCCCACGGAGTTCTTCAAACACTTCTAACCAGGTGAAACAGGATATCAGTTGAAAGAAGGTTTCTGCACAGTGTTCTTTTCACAGTGGCTGGTGTATGTAACCTTCCCCCTCGATCCCCACATAGGTCTTCAAACACTTCCAACTGAGCGAAACGAGCTGTTAGTTAAAAGATGATTTTTCCCCACTGTGTTCTTTCACACAGTTGACTCTAGTACACTTTGTAGGCCGTGCATATGTTTTCAAACAGTTCTCAGTGAGACGAGATGCCAGTTGAAAGATGGTTTCTTCCCAGTACTCTCTCACAACGTCACTTTCCCCATCGATCCCCGCATGGGGTTTCCAACACTTCTGACTTAGTGAAAGAGAACGTTGAAAGACGTTTTCCCCACAGTGTTCTTTCATAGAGTGGGAGGCCCTTTCAGTCTGGACCACACAGGAGCTTTCAGACACTTCCAATTTAGTTGAATCAAATGTCACTTGAAAGGTGGTTTCCCCAAAGCCCGGTTGGACAGAGCTGCGTATATATGACCCTTTCCACATCATTCCCTCCATAGGTTTTCAAACATGTTTCTATGGTAGCGACACAAGGTGTTAGTTGAAAGATGGTTTCGCCAAAGTGCAGCTTGACAGAGTTGAGTATATGGCACTTTCTGCATTCATCCCGGCGTAGTTTTGCAAATGCTTCTAACGTCCTAAATCAGGTGGTCACAAGACCTTTTACCCAGAGTGCTCTTTCACACAGTTGACTATATGGCACTTTGTAGGTTTTCAGACAGTTCACAGTGAAACCAGATGTTAGTCGCAAGATTGTTTCCCTACAGCGTCGTTTCACAGAATGGAGTACACGGCCCTTGCGCATAGGCCCTGCAGAAGTTTTCCAACCCTTTTAACTTGGCGACAGCAGATGTGAGTTGGAAGACCGTTTCTCCCCACAGTACGATTTGGCTGTGTCGAGTATACGTCACTTTTCTCATGGTTCCTAGGAGAGTGTTTGAAACACTTCTAACACGGTGAAACAAGATGTTAGTTGAAAGGTGGTTTCCCCAAAAGCTGCTTGACACACTTGAGCATAGGGCACTTTCCGCATAAGCCCCCATAGGTTTTCACATACTTCCAACAAGTGAACCCAGATGCCCTTTGGCTGTGGGGTGAAGCCTGTGGCTTCACCACAGTGAGTTTTACAGAGTTGAGCCTATAGCACTTCCCGCGTAGTACCGGCATAGGTTTGCAAACACTTCTAAGTGGAACAAGAAGAGGTTAATTGAAACGTGGAAACCCCACAGTGTTGTTTCAGAGTTGACTATGTGGCACTTTTGACGCCGGCCCTGCACGGGTGTTCAAATACTTCCAACCTCGTGAAGAGAGACGTTATTGGAAAAATGGCTTCCCCACAGTGACTCACAGAGGTGACTGTATGACACTTTTGGTGTAGTCTCCGCCCGGTTTTCAAAGACTTCTAACTTAGTGAAATATGTTAGTTGGAAGATGGTTCCCCAAGCTCTTGTGTCACAGAGCTGAGTACCTGGCACTTTCCGCCTAGACCCCGAATAGTTTTCAAACCGTTTTCAATTCGTGAGGCCAGATGTTAGCTGAAAGATCGTTTCAGCACACTGTTGTTTCCCACAGTTGAGTATGTGGCACTTAGCCGTTAGGCTTCTCCTAGGTTTTCAAACACTCCTATCTCAGCGAACCCAGACGGTAGTTGAAAGGCGGCTTCCCCACAGTGTAGTTTCCCAGAGGTGAGTGTATGGCACCATCCTGCTACGCCCTGCGTGCGTTTTCAAACACTTGTTACTGAGTGCAACCAGATCTCAGCAGAAAGATGCTTCCCAGATAGACTTGTGTCCCGAGGTGAGTATGAGACACTTTCGGCGTAGGCCCCGCGTGGTTTTCAAACACCTCTAACTTAGTGAAGCGAGAGATGAGTTGGAGGATGGGTTCCACACAGTGGTCTATCTCAGAGTTGCCTATATGGCCCTTTCCGCACAGATCCCGCATAGCTGTGAAGCCATTTTAACTTAGTGAAACTAGATGATAGTTGAAACAACGTTGCCCCACAAGCTTTTCGCAAGGTGATGGCACTTTCCGTGTAGGCTTCACATAGGTTTCCAAACACGTTTCACTTAGTGAGACCCGGGGTAGACCGTGAACGACGGTTTCCTCCCAATGTTCTTTCCCAGAAAGGAGTGTACGGCACTCTCCACTTCGGCCCCGCATGTGTTTTTCAACGCTTGTAATTTAGTGTAACCAGACGTTCAGTGAAAGGTTGTTTCCCCAAGTGTTTGTATCCCTGAGGTGAGTGTCTAGCGCTTTCCCTGTACGCCCCGCATAGGGTTTCAAACTCTTCTAATTTTGTGAAACGAGATCTTTCTTAACGACGGTTTTGCCACACTGTTTTTTTTCACAGAGTTACATACAAGGCACTTTCCGCATAAGCCCTCCATGGGTTTTCCAACATTTATAACGTAGTGAACAAGGTGTGAGCTGAAAGAGTGAAACACTTGTAACTTAGTGACACATGATGACAGTGGAAAAACGCTTTCTCCACAGGATTCTTTCACAGTGGCTGCTATATGTCACCTTCCACGTCGTTTCCAGCATACATTTTCTAAGTTTTCTACGTCAAACAGGATGTTAGTTGGAGGATGGTTTCCTCACTTTGTTGTTTGGCAGAATTGAGTATACGGCCCTGTCGTTATCGGCCCCGCCTGCTTTTTCACGCATTTTTGACTTAGTGATACAAGATGTTAGTTGAGAGATGGTTTGTCCACGGTATTCTCTCACAGGGTCGTGTGTATGTCCCTTTCCTCGTTGTTCCCTGCCTGGCTTGTCAAACCCTTCTAACGTAGGGATACAAGATGTAACTTGAAAGATGGTTTTCGCCAAGTGCACTTCGACAGAGTTGAGTGTACGGTTCTGTCGGCACATGACCCGCATAGTTTGTCCACCACTTCTAATGTAGTGAAGCGATGTGTTACTTGAAAGAGAGTTTCTTCGCTTTGTCGTTTCATAGGTTCTTTGTCACTTGCCGCGTAGACCCTGCCTAAGTTTTCAAACGGTGGTGACTGACTGAAATCAGGTGCTAGTTGAAAGATGTTTTCAGCACAGTGTGTTTTCCCAGAGTTGAGCATCTCGCACTTCCCGTCTAGTCCGTGCTTAGATTTCCAGACTCTTCTATCTTGGTGGAACAAGAAGTTACTTGCAAGGTGGTTTGTCCAGAGTACTCTCTCACAGCGTCGACTATGGGTCACTTTCCACATCGTTCCCCGCATAGGTTTTGAAACGCTTCTAATGTAGGGATGGAAGCTGTTAGTTGGAAAGATGGTTGCCACAAAGTGCAGTTTGACATTATGAGCCGTGCCTAGGTTTTCAGTGAGTTCTCACTCGGTGAAACCAGATGGCAGTTGGAAGATTGTTGCACCGCAACGTTGTTTCACAGAGTCGAGTATATGACACTATCCGCCTAGGCCCCGCGTGTGTATCCAAACATTGCACACTTCGTGAAAGACGCTCTAAGGTGAAAGAGTATTTCCCCCGAGTGTTTCAGAGTGGAGTATAGGGAACTTGCCACGTAGATCGTGCATAGGTTTTCAAACATTTTAACTTTGTGAAACCAGATGGTAGGCGAAAGATTCCTTCTCCACCCTGTTGGTTCACAGAGTTGTGTATATGACACTATCCTCCTAAGCCGCGCAAGGGTTTTCAAAGGCGTCTCCCTTAGTGACACAAGTTGTCACTTGAAAGATGGTTTGTCCACAGTAGTCTCTCACAGGGTCGATTAAAGGTCATTTTCCGCATCATTCCCCGCATAGGTTTGCAAACACTTCTACCTTCGTGAAGGAAGATGGTAGTGGAAATTTGGTTGTTGCAGGCTGTAGGGTGACAGGTTTGAGTAGTTGGCACTATTGGCCTAGGCTCCGCGTAGCTATTCAAAGACTTCTAACCTTGTGAAACGGGATGCTACTTGAAAGACGCTTTCTCCCCCTGTTGTTTCACAGAGATGAGTATACGACCCTTGTCCTGTAGGCCTTGCATAGGTGTTCCCATGAGTTCTCACTTAGCGAAATCAAATGTTACTTGAAAGAATGTTCCACCCACAGGTATTTTCAGAGAATGCAGCCTATGGCACTATCTGCCTAGGCCCCACATGTGCATTGCAACGTTTGTAGCTTGGTGAAAGGAAGCTTTAGGGGAAAGATTTCCCTTCCCCACAGTGCTGTTTTACAGAGTGGAATATATGGCACGTTGCCTGTAGACCCGCCGTTCCTTTTCCACCAATTCTGAGATCAGATGCTAGAGGGACGACGCCTTCGCCACAGTGCTGTTTCACAAAGTTGAGGACAAGGCACTTTCCTCATAGAGTTCGCATAACGTTTCAAACCCTTCTCACCATACGACAAGGTGACAGAACGATAACCTCCCCGGCCTTTCATAGAGTTGCGTCTACTGCACTCTCTGAGTAGGTTTTCCAATAGTTCTCACTGGGTGAAATCCGATGTTAGTTGAGGGAATGTTTCACCCAGCATATTTCACAGAAGGTAGTAAATGGCACTATCGGCCTGGGCCCCGCACGTGTGTTCAAACATTTGTAGCTCTAGTGGAAGCAGGTTTCAGGTGAAACGTGGCTTCACCACAGTGTTGTTTCAACAGTTGCGCATATGGCACGTTCCATGGAAGTCATGCTTAGGTGTTGAAATTACTTTAAGTTTCTGAAACCAAATGGTGAAAGAGAGCTTCAGCATACTGTTGTTTCAGGGAGTTGAGTATATGGCACATTCCGCACAATTCCCTGCCGGGCTGTTCAAACTCCGGTAACTTAGTGAAACCAGAGGTTAGTGGGAAGATGGATTCCCCAGTGTTGTTTGACAGAATTGCGTATATGGCACTTTTTGCCTAGGGCCCGCCATGGTTTTGGACAAGCTCTAACGTAGTGAAAGCAGTTGTTCGTACCGAGATGATTTCCCCATAGTTTTGTTTCGCACAGTGAATGAAGTGTATTGGTTTTTCCGGCCAGGAGCTGCATAGGTTGTCAAAGCCAGTGCCTACAAACGCACTTACCATGTTGACCCCAGAGAGTTTTCCAGAGTTGCCACTCATATAAACCAGATCGATGTTAATTGAAAGACAACTTCACCAGATTGTTACTTAACAGATTTGGGTAGATGGCAGTTTCCTTGTAAGTCATGCCTAAGTTTTCAAACTATTTTAACGACGTGAAAGCAGATGTTCGGTGACAGTTTCTCACCAGTGGTTTTTCAGAGTTGACTCTCTGGCATTTCCTATAAGCTGCGCATGTTTTCAAACCTTCCAACGTAACGATACATGATGTTCGCTGAAAGGTGGTTTTCGCAAAGTCCAATTTCACAGAATTGAGTGCATGGCACCGTCGGCATAGCCCCGCGCATAACTTTTCAGACACTTCAGGGTGAAACGTGATGCTAGCTGAAGGATGGTTTCACCATGTGTCGATTCACAGAGATGAATGTATGACACAGGGTAGGCCTGCCTATGTCTTCAAAGAGTTCTCTCAGTGAAACCAAGTGTTAGTTGAAGTTTCTTTCACCACAGTATTGTTGGTTACAGAGTTGAATAGATGGCCCTTTCCGTCTCTGTCGCTCATAGAGTTTCAAAGACTTCTAATTTAGTGAAACGAAGTTTTGGTTGAAATAGGGTTTCTCCACAGTGTTGTTTCACAGTGTTGAGTATATGGCACTTGTCCTGTGGGTCCCGCATAGCTTTTCAAACCGTTGTCACTCGATGAAACGGAGGTTGGTTGAAGGTATGTTTCACCACAGCAGTGTTCGACAGAGCGGAGTTTACGGCACTTTAAGTGTTCCTCCCTGTAAGGTGTTTCAATCACATCTAACGTAGTGAAAGCAGATGGTGGTCGGAAGATGGTTTCACCACACTGTTGTTTCACGGTATTGAGTACATGGTTCTATTCTTCTAGGCCAACATTTGCATTCAAACACAACTTAATGAAACCAGATGTTAGGTGAAGGATCATTTCCTCAGAGCGTTGTTTCACAGAGTTGCGTATATGGCACTTTCCGTGTAGGTCATGCGTTGCTTGTCAAACTGCTTTAGTTTTCTGAAACTACATACTCATGAAAGAATCTTCGTCCAGAGTGCTTTTTTTTCAAAGCGTCGAGTATACGGCACTTTCTGCATAAGCCGCGCCTAGGTTTGCAAACACTTCCAACTTAGTGACACGAGCTAGTTGAAAGATGGATTGTCCACGGTATTTTCTCACAGTATCCAGTATGTGTCACTTTCCTCATCATTACCCACATAGGTTTTCAAACCCTTCTGACTTCGTGATACCAGATGTTACTTGAAAGAGCCTTCCTTCCTGCAAAGTGCAGTTTCACCGAGTTGAATATATGGCACTGTCGGCAGATACCCCGCAAACTTTTTCACAGAGTTATGGCTTGAAACGAGATGTTCGTTGAAAGATCGTTTCACCACAGTGTTGTTTCCACCGAGTTCTGTACGTGGCACTTTCAGCAAAGGCTCCGCATAGTTTCACACCCTTCTCAGTGAACAAGATGTTAGTTGAAGGATGGTTTCCCCACAGTGGTGTTTCCCAAGTGGTGCATATGGCCTTATTCATGCAGGCCCCGCCTGCGGTTGCAAACCCTTCAGTCGTAGAGATACATGAGGTTAGATGACATAGGATTTGCCCACACACATATGTGAAGGGAGTCGAGTATATGGCACTTTCCCCATAAGCCGTGCATAGGTTTTCAAACACTTCAAACTTAGTGCCCCAAGATAATTGATAGATGGATTGTCCACTCTATTTTCTCACAGGGTCCCACAGTATATGTCACTTTCCACATCGTTCCCCACACAGGTTTTACAATGCTCCTCACGTAGTTTCATAAAGATGTTAGCTGAAAAATGCTTCCCTAAGAGTTCAGTTTGAGAGTGGAGTATAGGGCAATTCTGCATAGGTCCCGCAGAGCTTTTCAAACACTTCTAACTTAGGGAAACGAAATGTTAGTTGAAAGATCGTTTCCCCACAGGGTTGTTTCACAGAGTTCAGCATATGGCACTTACCGTGTGGGCTGTGCATAGGTTTCCAAAAGAGTTCACCCTGGGCGAAATCAGATATTAGTTGAAAGAATGGCACTTTCCCCATACGCCGCGCATAGGTTTTCAAACACTTCTAACCTAAATGAAAGAAGAATTGAGTTGAAAGACGGTTTCTCACAGTGTTGTTCCACAGTTGTCAGTATCTTGTACTTCCTGCCTTTTACCCGCATAGTTTTTCAAACGCTCCTTCCTAACTTGGTGCTACAGGATATTACTCTCAAGATGGTTTCCGCAAAGTGCAGGCTGACAGAGGTGAGTGAGTATATGGCACTTTCGGCATAGGCTCCCCATGGGTTTTCTAACGCTTCCAGTTTAGTTATACAAGATGTTGATTGAAAGATGGTTTCCCCACATGTTGTGTCACAGATTTGAGTATATGACCCTTTCCGCATAACCCCCAATAGTCTTCAATTCTCAATGATTGAAACCAGATGTTATTTGAAAGATCTTTTCACCACGTCGTTGTTTCACACAGTTGAGTGTATGGCCCTTAGTTTTTAGGCTTCTCATAGGTTTTCAAACCGTTCTAAGAGGAACGAGATGGTAGTGGAAAGGTGGTTTCCCCACAGTGTTATTTCACAACGTTGAAGGCATGGCATGATCCTCGTGCATAGGCCCCGCATCTGTTTTCAAACACTTGCAACTGATATTAAGAGACAGATTGTTTTCCCGACCGTGCTGTTTCACAGAGTCGAGTAAGTGGCGCTTGCACTGTAGCCCCATTATGGTTTTCGAGCCCCATTATGCTTCATTAGAGTGAAGCAAGAGATTAGTTGGAAGATGGATTCCCCACAGAGTGGCTCTAAGGCAGTTTCCTCAAAAGCCCAGCATGGGTTTTCAAACACTTCGTTCGTGAAAGAGGATGTCGGTTGAAAGACCATTTTTCCACATTTTTTTACACAATAGAGTATAAGTCACTCTCGTCAAAATTCCCTGCAAATGGTGACAACACCTGGCAGGGAAGCAAGATGTTATGAAGGATGGTTTCACCACACTGTTGTGGCACAGAGTTGAGTAATCGTACATTCCCCATTGCTGCCTGCGTGGGTTTTCAAACCCTTCTAAATTAGTGAAATCAGACGGTCGTTGAAAGAGGTTCACACCAGAGTGTTGTTTCACAGAGTTGACTATATGGCAACTTGTCTCATAGTTAACCGATCATAAGTTTTCCATCACTTCCAAATTAGTGAAACCGAAAGTTTGTTGAAAGATGGTTCCGCACACTCTGCTTTCACAGATTTGAGTGTAAGGCACTTTCTGCATAGGCCGCAACCTGGTTTTCACACGTCTAGCTTCGAGAAACCACATGTTAGGTGAAAGGTTTCCCCACCGTCTTCTTCCATAGAGTTGAGTATAAAACTCTCAGATAAGCTGTTGTTTCACAGAGATGAGTGTACGGCACTTTCATTATAAGCTCCGCATAGGTTTTCAAACAATTTCATCTGATTGGAATAAGATTTTAGTGGCAAGCTGTTTCCCCGCAGTGTTTCTTCATACAGTTTTGTAGACGGCACTTTCGTTGTTGGCCCTGCGTGGGTCTTCAAGTACTTCTAACAGTGGAAGCAGATGATAGTTTCACCACACAGTTGTTTCACAAGGTTGAGTACATGGCACTTTTGGTGTCGACTCCACATGGGTTTTCCAACACTTCTAATGTAGTGAAATAGGATTTTGGTTGAAAGACGGTTTCC